>NC_090653.1:51191285-51421285 GCF_040937935.1 Hyperolius riggenbachi
CCGTCAAAAACAGGCCTTCAGGGAACACCTGGCTGTTGCGCAGTGTTCCCTGTCTGGCCACTGGCCAAGCAGGAAGTGACACGCGTTTGCCATCACTTCCTGCTTTGGGTATGCGGAAGTGCAGGGAAGCATATTGTTAAAATACGCATGCGCGCCACGACGTCACGTCTGTGCTTTTTTTGTTTAATCTACGCGTTGCCATAGACTAACATGACTTCCAGGCTGACACAGATCGCCGCAACTTGATGCAGTGCCACAGTGTGGTTAAAATGTCACTTCCGCCGCATCGCACCGTAATCATAGACTCATTGCACGGCGGTGGGGGTAAAAATACAGCACCGCCTTCCTGTGAGAGGACCCTAAGGCTTTATACTAGGAAAGGTCAATGCGATGAAAATAGACCAATCATTCCTGCCAAGGTGGAATTTGATTGGTCCATTTTTAACATGCCTACATTTGCACACAAAGGGCTTGACTCACTAAACCGTGATAACTCTTATCGCGGCCGCGGTAGCATTTTTTGCATGCATTTTTGCGTTTCCATGCGCAATCACAAATTTCCGTGCGCAATTGCGGATTTTTACAATTACGCTACGCACGGAAGTGAGCGCGGCCGTGATAAGAGGTATCACGGTTTAGTGAATGAAGCCCCAAATGTGTTTAATCGTGTATCAACTCAGAATGATTGTCATCTCATTAGCTTTGGGTATTCTGAATGCCACTGGTAGGTATAAGTAGATGCAGGTTATTAAGTCTGTGCTATCCATCTATCCATCTGTGCTGAGATCTTTATTGTACATTGATCCTTCATGCTGCTCTCTGAGACCTCACAACTCTTTAAAGGACTTACAAGTCCAAAAATCGAAAATTTGATCATTACCTGTTTCATATTTGAATCCATAGGTGAGTTCCTCTGCGCCCTCCGCTCTATTCCGCCGCAAAAGTATTCTTTTTATTGCCCCCAGGCTGCGACCCGACCCCACAGCACGGGTCATCTCCTACGCCACACTCAAGATGGCCGCCGCAAAGATCCGCGACTGCGCAGTACACATGGCGGAGAGTGCGGCTGCGCAGCTCTCCGCCCTCGCCCAGCCGCGTACTCGCTGTCAGCGTCCTCCTAGTGTGACAGCTGGGCGAGGGCGGAGAGCTGCGCAGCCGCACTCTCCGCCATGCGTACTGCGCAGCCGCGGATCTTTGCGGCAGCCATCTTGAGTGTAGCATAGGAGACGACCCGTGATGTGGGGTCGGGTCGCAACCTGGGGGCAAAAAAAAGAATACTTTTGCGGCGGAATAGAGCGGAGGGCGCGGAGGAACTCACCTATGGATTCAAATATTAAACAGGTAATGATCAAATTTTCGATTTTTGGCCTCGTAAGTCCTTTAATACATGTATTTTTTTAAGCACACCTGAAGTGGGAGGTATATGAAGGCTGCCATATTCAGTTCCTTAAAAACAATACCAGTTGCCTGGCAGCCTTGCTGATCTCTTTGGCTGCAGTAGTGTCTCTCACACACCTGAAACAATCATAATTTATTATTATTGATTTATAAAGCACCAACCTATTCTGTGGTGCTGTACAAAGTAATGAACAAACACAGGGCACATAATAATACAGACAGTGGTATACACTAATATACAAAATACAGAATTGGTACAAAATACAGACTTGGTAATTACAGTAACAAAGTAACATGATGACCAAAATGTGTAACAAATTACAAGACACAAAAGCATGGGAGAGCCCTGCCCTTGCCAGCTTACAATCTAAAGGAATAGGGGCCCTCTGCCCTGCAAAACAGATTGTTTCAAAACATCTGTTTTGTACTGAAAATGGCCATTTTACAGGAAGTAGTTAAAGAGGAACTCCAGTGAAAATAATGTAATAAAAAAGTGCTTAATTGTTACAATAATTATGTATAAATGATTTAGTCAGTGTCTGCCCATTGTAAAATCGTTCCTCTCCCTGATTTACATTCTGACACTTATCACATAGGCCTCAATTCACTAAGCTTAACTCCAGTCTTTAATAACTCCTCTGAGCTGTTTTACAGTTATCACAATTATATCACCATGGTGATAACTGTAAAACAGCTCAGAAGAGTCATTAAAGACAGGAGTTAAAGCGGACCCAAACCAAACTTTTTTTTATTAAAAATATTTAGTTGCACCACTCTGACACATACAAAGATAAATAAACACTCCTTCAAGCCTATGAGCATTTCAGTGCATGCTTTTCACCCTTCTCTTTTTATATCTAGGGTTATACTGGGGGCAGCCATTAGCAATTCCTCCATTGCCAGACACCATCTATTCCACCAGTTTGCCGGAAAAATCCCGGCAATTTGAAAAGAAGGGAGGGGTTCCTCCAATAAATGTAAAATATTTTATATTTGTCATCATGCAGCTGAAAAAAGGCTGCTATTTATTATAATAATTTAGAAAATAGGTTTTATTTCTGAAATCTTGTATTTTTAATTTGGGTCCACTTTAAGCTTAGTGAATTGAGGCCATGGTGACATTTTTACTGCTGGCAGGTGAGGTCAGTGGAAGGAGATGCTGCTTGCTTTTTTGGCAGTTGGAAACAGCTGTTATTTCCCACAATGCAATTAGGTTCACAGACAGGAAACTGTCAGGAGTACCATGGTCCTCACAGTTTCCTGTGGGAGGGGTTTCACCACAATATCAGTCATACAGAGCCCCCTGATGATCCGTTTGTGAAAAGGAAAATATTTCTCATGGGAAAGGAGGTATCAGCTACTGATTAGGATTAAGTTCATTTCTTGGTCACAGTTTCTCTTTAAGCAGCCATGATGAGAAATGGCACAGTAATGAGTGATAGTTTTGGAGTTGAATTTTACAGCTACCCCTGAAAGACATCAGCATTTACCATTTATTGCTTTTCACATCTTTGCTCTGCATATTACACACTAGCGAGTCTCTTTATGACTATAAGCATTTCATTAACAGACATGTGAGAAATGGTTTATGTGACAGAGAACTCGCTGGCACCCGCCATAGATATCGATCACCTGCTCTGAAGGATTAAGTTATACTCATGGCTGCACAACAAATATTTATCACGAGATGGCCACATGCTTCCCACATTCCTCAGCTCAGTGCTGCTAATTCCATGAGCCCCGCCATGCAGACACAGTGCCCGCCTGCTGGTGACTAGAGTTGGGCCGAACCTCCGATTTTAGGTTCGCGAACCTGGTTCGCAAACTTCCGCGGAAGGTTCGGTTCGCGTTAAAGTTCGCGAACCGCAATAGACTTCAATGGGGATGCGAACTTTGAAAAAAAAAATAATTATGCTGGCCACAAAAGTGATGGAAAAGATGTTTCAAGGGGTCTAACACCTGGAGGGGGGCATGGCGGAGTGGGATACATGCCAAAAGTCCCGGGGAAAAATCTGGATTTGACGCAAAGCAGCGTTTTAAGGGCAGAAATCACATTGAATGCTAAATGACAGGCCTAAAGTGCTTTCAAACATCTTGCATGTGTATACATCAATCAGGTAGTGTAATTAAGGTACTGCTTCACACTGACACACCAAACTCACCGTGTAACGCACCGCAAACAGCTGTTTGTGTAGTGACGGCCGTGCTGGACTGGTGCGCACCATGGCCAGAGTGCAGGTTTTGGTGGCTTTACAGCCCATATGGTCGCCTGGCTGATGTAGCTGAATGACAGAACAGTGACTGTCCAGCTGATCAAATTTGGTCTGACCACAATGAGGCAACGACCTTATTATCGTGGGTGTGCCCCCCGAGACACTCATCTAGGCGCCGGTCATTGCTTCATTGTGATACGCAAGACCCTTCACCACGGCAAGGTAATGATCGCGAAGGGGAATGGGCGCATGTACATGCCTTTTCTTTTGTTGTTGCAGCTGCCCGCAGTGCAGCCAGAAAAATTAGGCAGTCATGTACACGCACCAGAAAAATTATTACAGCGGCCGCTAGCAGCGGCCTAAAAAATTCAGCAATCCGCCTGGAGTCCCGGACCCTGTTGGTGGTGGCGGAGAAGGTAGTCAAGCGGCCTGCAGGCAGACATGCTGTGTGGAGGGACTGGGAGCGACTTAGTCTTCTTGGGGCAGGCCAGGCAGCCAGTCACACGGCGTGCAGGCAGAGATGCTGTGTGTGCGGGGACTGACTTAGTCTTGGGGCGGGCAGCAGCCCTCCGGGATCCATGCCTCATTCATATTGATAAAGGTGAGGTACTTAACACTTTTGTGACTTAGGCGACTTCTCTTCTCTGTGACAATGCCTCCAGCTGCGCTGAAGGTCCTTTCTGACAGGACGCTTGCGGCAGGGCAGGAGAGAAGTTGGATGGCAAATTGGGACAGCTCTGGCCACAGGTCAAGCCTGCGCACCCAGTAGTTCAAGGGTTCCTCATCGCTGTTCACAGCAGTGTCTACATCCACACTTAAGGCCAGGTAGTCGGCTACCTGCCGTTCCAGGCGTTGGTGGAGGGTGGATCCGGAAGGGCTACGGCGAGGCGTTGGACTAAAGAACGTTCGCATGTCCGACATCACCATGAGATCGCTGGAGCGTCCTGTCTTTGACTGCGTGGACACGGGAGGAGGATTAGTGGCAGTGGTACCTTGCTGGCGTTGTGCCGTCACATCACCCTTAAAGGCATTGTAAAGCATAGTTGACAGCTGGTTCTGCATGTGCTGCATCCTTTCCACCTTCCGGTGAGTTGGTAACAGGTCTGCCACTTTGTGCCTGTACCGAGGGTCTAGTAGTGTGGCCACCCAGTACAGGTCATTCCCCTTGAGGTTTTTTATACGGGGGTCCCTCAACAGGCAGGACAGCATAAAAGACGACATCTGCACAAAGTCGGATCCAGTACCCTCCATCTCCACTGAACAGGGTCCACTGAACAGAACAGGTATGCAGTGGCGGGTTCACTAAACAGAACAGGTATACAGTGGCGGGTTCACAGAACAGGTATGCAGTGGCAGGTTCACTGAACACAACAGGTATGCAGTGGCGGGTTCACTGAACAGGTATACAGTGGCGGGTCCACTGAACAGAACAGGTATGCAGTGGCAGGTTCACTGAACAGGTATGCAGTGGTGGGTTCACAGCACAGGTATGCAGTGGTGGGTTCACAGAACAGGTATGCAGTGGTGGGTTCACAGCACAGGTATGCAGTGGTGGGTTCAATGAACAGGTATACAGTGGCGGGTCCACTGAACAGAACAGGTATGCAGTGGCAGGTTCACTGAACAGGTATGCAGTGGCGGGTTCACAGCACAGGTATGCAGTGGTGGGTTCACTGAACAGGTATGCAGTGGTGGGTTCACAGCACAGGTATGCAGTGGTGGGTTCACAGCACAGGTATGCAGTGGTGGGTTCACAGCACAGGTATGCAGTGGTGGGTTCACAGCACAGGTATGCAGTGGTGGGTTCACAGCACAGGTATGCAGTGGTGGGTTCACAGAACAGGTATGCAGCCAGACAGGAACAAGTTAAGCCTAACTAATCTTTCCCTGAGAGACAGTCTGCAGCAGCTCGCCCTACTCTCACTAACGCAGGCAGCACACGAGTGACCGTAATGGCCGCCGCTGCCTGCCTTATATAAGGGGGGGTGGGGCTCCAGGGGCTAGTGTAGCCTAATTGGCTACACTGGGCCTGCTGACTGTGATGTAGAGGGTCAAAGTTGACCCTCCATGTGCATTATGGGGCGAACCGAACTTCCGCAAAGGTTCGCCTGCGGGACGCGAACGCGAACCACTGAAGTTCGCATGGAACCGTTCGCAGGCGAACCGTTCGGCCCAACTCTACTGGTGACTGGTGGAGCTACCACTGAGGAGATCCTTGTTACTGATCTTATTAAACCCTCATATCCCATGTGCCCCGCCCCGCAGACACAGTGCCCGCCTGCTGGTGACTGGTGGAGCTACCACTGAGGAGATCCTTGTTACTGATCTTATGAATCCCATGTGCCCCGCTCCGCAGACACAATGCTCGCCTGCTGGTGACTGGTGGAGCTACCACTGAGGAGATCCTTGTTACTGATCTTATGTAACCCACATATCCCATGTGCCCCGCCCCGCAGACACAATGCTCGCCTGCTGGTGACTGGTGGAGCTACCACTGAGGAGATCCTTGTTACTGATCTCATTTAACCCACATATCCCATGTGCCCCGCCATGCTGACACAATGCCCGCCTGCTGGTGACTGGTGGAGCTACCACCGAGGAGATCCTTGTTACTGATCTTATGTAACCCACATATCCCATGTGCCCCGCGCTGCAAACACAATGCCCGCCTGCTGGTGACTGGTGGAGCTACCACCGAGGAGATCCTTGTTACTGATCTTATGTAACCCACATATCCCATGTGCCCCACCCTGCATACACAATGCTCGCCAGCTGGTGACTGGTGGAGCTACCACCGAGGAGAACCTTGTTACTGAACTTATGTAACCCTCATATCCCATGTGCCCCGCCCTGCAGACACAATGCCCGCCTGCTGGTGACTGGTGGAGCTACCACCGAGGAGAACCTTGTTACTGATCTTATGTAACCCTCATACACCATGTGCCCTGCCATACAGAATATACATTGCACTCCTCAATCCACCTACACTGGGGGGGGGGCACCTGCCTGCCTGCCTACCTACCTAATACTAAGGTCCCCTCTGTCTACCCATACTGGAGGGCTACCTAGGCTTCCACGGTTCGGAGAGTGTACTGGTTAAGGTAGAGTGACCATATTTTTGTGGGTCCAACCTGGGGCGGGGGGGGGGAAAAGTGGGAAGGAGTGAGGAGCACGCAGCGGCGAAGACTGGGTGAGGGGGGCTGCGGCGCGCACAGCGCGCCGCGCCGAAAAAATGGGCGTGGCCATGACATTGTATGGGCGGAGCTAACGTAATGATGTAACAGCGAGGCATAAGAAAGCAGTGTTTACGCCATGATGTGGACAAACGAGACTTTGTATCATGGGTGTGCAGAAACTGTGTGATGCTAATAGTATACCGTAACCACAAAGCAGCAAACATAGCCATCTATGACCATTAAATAATAAATGCAGTAACAGTTACCCCGGACACCAGAAAATAAACGCAATAGGCAACATGTCAGTATAAAATAAATGCAATGCGGGCAAACATGTCAGTACAAAATAAACGCAATGCGGGCAACATGTCAGTACAAAATAAACGCACTGCGGGCAAACATTTCACCAGAAAAGAAACGCACTGCGGCCAAACATTTCACCAGAAAAGAAACGCACTGCGGGCAAACATTTCACCAGAAAAGAAACGCACTGCGGCCAAACATTTCACCAGAAAAGAAACACACTGCGGGCAAACATTTCGCCAGAAAAGAAATGCACTGCGGGCAAACATTTCGCCAGAAAAGAAACAATGCGGGCAAACATTTCACCTGGAAAAGAAACAATGCGGGCAAACATTTCACCTGGAAAAGAAACAATGCGGGCAAACATTTCACCTGGAAAAGAAACAATGCGGGCAAACATTTCACCTGGAAAAGAAACAATGCGGGCAAACATTTCACCTGGAAAAGAAAGCATTTACTCACCTGGCAGAATGGTCCGGCCTCTGGCGCGCTGCTCCGTCCCGGGACCGTCTTCCTCCTCCTGCTCTGGTCTCCCGCGCTGACAGGGCTACGGCAAGATGGCGCCCGAAGCCCTGTACTAGTGACACAAATAGGTCTCCAGTACAGGGCTTCGGCAGCCATCTTGCCGTAGCCCTGCTCGCCTGCCGGTGTCGGAAACAGACACCGGAAGAGGAGGCTGGAGCGGGGCTGCGGGCAATGAACTGGCACGGCGTCTATAGACACCGCTGCCAGTTCATTGAGGAGAGAGTGGCCAGAGTCCCGAGGCCGGGACGTCCCGCTGCTGAAAGCGGGACGTTTCCCGGGACCTCATGCAGCCTGGGACAGCGGACCCCGAATCCGGGACGTGTCCCGGGCAATCCGGGACGTCTGGTCACTCTAGTTAAGGGCTCTGCCTGAGACACAGGAGACCAGGGTACAAATCACTGCTCTTCCTGTTCAGTAAGTCAGTGCCTATTTAGTAAGGAGACATTGGGAAAGACTCCCTAATACTGCTACTGCCTACTGCAGCTCTGGTGCTTTGAGTCTTATACTCAGGGCCGGCCTTAGGTTTCACAGCGCCCTGAGCGTAACCAGATTTTGGTGCCCCCCCCCCACACACACACACATTTATCCTCTTCGCGTGTGAGCACACACACACATAATGGGGGGAGGGGGGGGGGGGGCAGATCCCTCCTTTAGTGTATATAGGCTTAGGCTACTAGTCTTGCAGTCGCAGATCCCTTTTAGTGTATTTAGGCAGCAGATCCTCCCCAACCCCCCCCCCCCATTAGTGTATCTACTCTAGCAGCATAAGCATATTCCCCCCTTTAGCGTAGGGAGGTTGGGGAGCCTTACTTCTTGCTGGTCAGTCTTCTCTTCTTACTGTCTGCAGAGCAGTCTGCAGACTTAGTGTCAGTGTAGGTGACAGGATCCTGGGAGCAGGAGAGGACTCGTCGTCACTCAGGACATGCTGCACGCTTCTCTGCAGCAGCCTGAGGCTCAGCGCGCCTCCGTCCATCCTGATTCTGACATATAGCTATAAGTCCCCCCAGTATAGGTAGCCAGGCATAGGTTACCCAGTAAAGGTAGCCAGCTATAGATCCCCCCCAGTATACAGTAGGTTAGCCAGGTAGGTGCCCACAGTATAGGTAGCCAGTATACTTGCCCCAGTATAGGTTAGGTAGGCATTTGTCCCAGCTATAGGTTAGATAGGTAGGTGCCCCCAGTACAGGTTAGATAGGTAGGTGCCCCCAGTGTATAGGTTAGATAGGTAGGTACCTGCAATATAGGTTAGATAGGTAACTGCCCCAGTATAGGTTAGATAGGTAGGTACCCGCAATATAGGTTAGATAGGTAGCTGCCCCCAGTATAGATTAGATAGGTAGCTGCCCCAGTATAGATTAGATAGGTAGGTGCCCCCAGTATTGGCTAGATAGGTAGCTGCCCCCAGTATAGGTTAGATAGGTAGGTACCCGCAATAAAGGTTAGATAGGTAGCTGCCCCCCAGTATAGGTTAGATAGGTAGCTGCCCCCAGTATAGGTTAGATAGGTAGGTGCCCCCAGTATAGATTAGATAGGTAGGTGCCCCCAGTATAGATTAGATAGGTAGCTGCCCCCAGTATAGGTTAGATAGATAGGTGCCCCCAGTATAGATTAGATAGGTAGCTGCCCCCAGTATAGATTAGATAGGTAGCTGCCCCCAGTATTGGCTAGATAGGTAGCTGCCCCCAGTAAAGATTCGATAGGTAGCTGCCCCCCAGTATAGGTTAGATAGGTAGCTGCCCCCAGTATAGATTAGATAGGTAGCTTCCCCCAGTATAGATTAGATAGGTAGCTGCCCCCAGTATAGATTAGATAAGTAGCTGCCCCCAGTATAGATTAGATAAGTAGCTGCCCCCAGTATAGATTAGATAGGTAGCTGCCCCCAGTATAGGTTAGATAGGTAAATGCCCCCAGTATAAGTTAGATAGGTAGCTGCCCCCAGTATAGAAAAATATTTATTGCACATACTAATATAGCTTACACAGAAAAAATCCTAATAACCCTCCCATTAAAAACAACCTGGCTACATACATATAGAGCTAAACCCTGAACTAAAGGAGTGCACTCCTAATGTCTTTAACAGAAAACTGTTATCTTCAGGGCCCCCTTGATAGCATATAGAGCTCAATATTATGCAGGTGATAGCATGCAGAAGCTTCCAAGTAGCGTGTAGGCTAGTACAGTACTCCAACAACAAGCAGCAGCGTTAAGCAAGCAGTTTGTGTGCCTCAGCAGCGTTTAGCAAGCAGTTTTAATGCCTCAAATTCACCCCTCTTGAAGTGCGTGGCTTTCTCTGCCATACGCTTACCCGTCCATACAAGATAACCATCCGGCATTTGCCGGGACTCACGCGTCCATATTGTATATAGGTTGGCGGGGCGGGTACTGTCGGTATGATCGAGATGAACCGAGTTCTCAGCCTGCCCCTCACAAGGACACTCTCGTGTATGCAGAGACGCCGCGATGTGGTTCTTGCGCGGTCGGGGAGCGGGTGGAGGCAAGTAGTAGAGGCCGGGTGGAGGCAGAATGGAAGCGGCTATCACACCGCTATAGCCCACGTGACGCGTTTCACCCGTATCCGGGTTTCTTCAGACGTCACGTCTGAAGAAACCCGGATACGGGTGAAACGCGTCACGTGGGCTATAGCGGTGTGATAGCCGCTTCCATTCTGCCTCCACCCGGCCTCTACTACTTGCAGGAAGTTTAGTGTGTATCAGTAACTAATGTAGAAGAGGCGAACAGCGGGAAGTGAGAGGCGCCGGTGATCGGAACCAGGGAGGTGAGTTCTCTGTGCATAACTTGCCGAGTCTGCATCGGAGGGGGGAGCACGGAGGGCGGCCCGGAGAGGAAGGGAGGGAGAGGTCGGGCTGCCCTCCCCGCGGCTCCCCCCTCCATCACGGCGGCCGCATGTTTGCTCCCCAGCAGCGGCACCAGGGGGCGGAGCGAGACGGACCCAGACGGGGCCGCAGCAGCCACATGCAGCCAGGTGGCAGGAGCGCCCCCTGGAAGCCGGCGCCCTGAGCGATCGCTCCGGTCGCTCAGGTCAAAGGCCGTCCCTGCTTATACTGGAGGGGCTACTCCTAGCTACCTGTACATCAGCATTCAGATTAAAGTGCTTAGTTGGCACTATGCAGAAAGTAAGTGGGTGTTGGGTTGCAGTTTGGGCACTCAGTCTATAAAAGGTTTGTCATCACTGACATAACCTAACAAAGTATGTCTGGACAGATTGACATACAGTAAGTCTGGACAGAGAGCGCGTCTCTTATGCTACGCAGACAACAGATGCATTATAAACGAACAAGTCAAAACGGGTCCTATGGATATTATTGATTCCGTCATCACGTCCGTTTATCTATTGATTTTCATTGAGTTTCAGTTTGTAGGTGGAGTTTTAGCCAAGCCGTAGAGTTGCAACCTTTATTGAGTAGCATGCAGACATTGCAGTAGTGTTAATGTTTTCATGTGCACTTAGTTTGTGAAAGTCATGGTCATTAATGATGTTTCTTTCTCCTCCCAGCTTCGCCGCATGAAGGAGTTGGAGCAGGAGAGAGACGCGTTGCTGGATGGTGTGCAGCTGGTGGATAAAGCGCGGGAATGGTACAGGGAGCGGCTACAGCAAGCAGAACAGCACAGGGGATGGCAGTGCTCACTGGTGAGCTGCACATTGGTTGTATTGCTTGTCATCTGCTGTACTGATCAATCAATAAGTATTTATACTTCTGTTTTGTTTTAGGATCAGGCTCCGCCCCCTCCCCTTCTGGGTTCCACTCTTCTGGTACAAATCCAGGAAGTCAATAAATTCTTGAGTGACCTCATTTCCTATCCAGAAAAGGTAACAGTTCCCTAAAGCCCTCACCTGGTCCTCCACCTCATACCTATTTTCTTGGACCTTCTGGAGACAATCTCACTCAGAATGTATTTCAAGTTTTTGTTCTCCTTTAAAGGGGAACTGAAGAGAGAGGTATATGGAGGCTGTCATGTTTATTTCCTTTTAATCAATACCAGTTGCCTGGCAGCCCTGCTGGTCTATTTCTCTGCAGTAGTATCTGATTAAAACCAGAAACAAGCATGCAGCTGGTCTTGTCAGATCAGACTTATAAAGGTGCATACACACATCAGACTATAGTCTTTGGAAACTGAAAGATCACAGACCAATCTTACCACCCTTCATGTAGTATGAGAGCCATACTCTACACAGTATTTTCTATGGAGCTGAACTCCACATCAGAAAAAAATCTTTGCAAGATGCTGCACACAAAGATGCTGTACAGACACAAAAGATCAGTATCTGCAAAAGATCCGTTCCTGCAAATTGCATTCATAGTCTATGAGATCTGCAGATCATCATACACACATGATTTAACTGACATTCATCTGCAGATCAGATCCACCAGGATGGATTTTCAGATCTGCAGATGATTGCTTGATCTGCAGATGAATTTCAGTTAAATCATGTGTGTATGATGATCTGCAGATCTCATAGACTATCATTGCAATTTGCAGGAATGGATTTTTGGCAGGAACAGATCTTTTGCAGATACTGATCTTTTGTGTCTGTACAGCATCTGTGTGTGCAGCATCTAGCAAAGATTTTTTTCTGATGTGGAGTTCAGCTCCATAGGAAAGACTGTGTAGAGCATGGCTCTCATACTACATGAAGGGTGGTAAGATTGGTCTGTGATCTTTCATTTTCAAAAGACTATGGTCTGATGTGTGTATGGGGCCTAAGTCTGAACCACTGAAACACCTGATCTGCTGCATGCTTGTTCAGGGGCTATGGCTAATAGTATTAGAGGCAGAGGATCAGCAGGGCTGCCAGGCAACTGGTATTGTCTAAAAGGAAATAAACATGACAGCCTCCATATACCTCTCTCTTCAGTTCCCCTTTAAGGCTGTGTAATACAAGAAAAGCGAACATATCTCACGCATAGCAGTCCTTACTCATAGCGTTGTCAAGATGATGCCAAGGCAATGCTCAGGCTAGCGATCAGCATAAATTCTAACGGATTCATTAACTTCAGAAGATCATGTCTAGGAGATCTCATGGAGCAGCATGTGATTTGATCAGCTGATAGTTTTGCAAAGCTCTGATTTGCTGTAATCCCATCCTGCTTTAGCACATGATCATGACCAACAAATCAGAGACTTGCATATTTATCACCTGACCAAACTTATCACATGCTTCTCCATGCATTCTCCTAGACATGACCACTACCAAATCAATGAATGCTTAACCCTACTGCTATAAGCCCCATCTATACAATTTTTTGTTCGATTTATCGATTCGATTCAATCCAACATGTCCGATTGGTATTTGATTTGCTATTGTTTTGCAATGGCAAATTGAATCGAATCCCGATCGGACATGTTGGATTGAATCGAATCATATGGATGAATCGAATCGCACAAAAAAACTGTATGGTATAGATGGGGCCTGTAGGTAATTAACGTTATCTCTTGGGTTTTATCCTTGGTGATATTTTCACAATTTGTGAATAAAATGCCTTATAAATCACCAGCAAGCAAGAAAATACTCAACAAAAATATGATAGTCTTTTTTTTTACATACTTTTTGGTACTTTTTCAATTGCAGAGTGCTGAAAAGAAACTAGGACTAATTAACATGTTATAATAATTTTGGTTCCTCATCTCTAGCTTTTACTAAGGGCTATCAGGTGATAAAGACGTCAGCTCATGATTTTCTGTATTTAGATGCCTTTCTGTTACAGACTCTACAAAAATATAAGACAAGACAAATAGCATTTATACTGCGCTTTTCTCCTGGTGGACTCAAAGCGCCAGAGCTGCACCCACTACGGCGTGCTTTATAGGCAGTAGTGTTAGGGAATCTTGCCAAAGGATCCTTACACAATCGCTGGCAAAAAGCTTACACTTTTTTAAATTGCTACCAAAATCGCCGGAAACCGCTCATGAAATCGCTTACAAGACGCTAATTAAAAACGCTAGGGATTGCGATAGAGATTTGCAATTTGTAGTGGGTTCCTAAGGCCGCTTTTCCATGGGCAGTTGATAGGCAGTGAAATGCCTCTCAAACTCTCACAACTGCTGCTGCCTGGTAACTGCTCGCTGCTGCCTGGTAACTGCTCACTGCTGCCTGATTCCGAGCATGGACAGCTCTCTTTATCTCACACCACAGATTTTCAATTATATTCATGTCTGGGGACTGAGATGGCCATTCCAGAACGTTGTACTTGTTCCTCTGCATGAATGCCTTAGTGGATTTTGAGCAATGTTTAGGGCCGTTGCCTTGTTGAAAGATCCAGCCCTAGCTGGACATTGGTCTCCAGAATCTGTTGATACTGAGTGGAATCCATGCGTCCCTCAACTTTTACAAGATTCCCAGTCCCTGCACTGGCCACAGAGCCCCACAGCATGATGGAACCACCAACGTATTTTACTGTAGGTAGCAGGTGTTTTTTCTTGAAATGCGGTTTTATTTTTCCTCCATGCATAATGCCCCTTGTTATGCCCAAATAACTCCATTTTAGTTTCATCAGTCCACAGCACCTTATTTCAAAACGAAGCTGGCTTGTCCAAATGTGCTTTAGCATACCTCAAGCGGCTCTGTTTGTGCTGTGGGCGGAAAAAAGGCTTCCTCTGCATCACTCTCGCATACAGCATCTCCTTGTGTAAAGAGCGCCGAATGGTTGAACAATGCACAGTGACTTCATCTGCAGCAAGATGGTGTTGTAGGTCTTTGATGCTGGTCTGTGGGTTGACTCTGACTGTTATCACCGTTCGTTGCTTCTGTCTATCCAAGATTTTTCTTGGTCTGCCACTTCGAGCCTTAAAGAGACTCTGTAACAAAATTTTCAGCCTTCGTTCTTCTATCCTATAAGTTCCTATGCCTGTTCTAATCTGCTCTGGCTTACTGCAGTCTTTCCTAACTGCACTGTCTCTGTAATAAATCAATGTATCTTTCCTCTGTCCTGTTTGTCGGGCTAAAGCTTGATTGTGTGGAATGTGCAGGGCTGCTTGTGATTGGTAGAAGCGATACACACCCTCTGCAGGCCCCCTGCATACTCTGAATGACTCACACTCTATGCTTAGCTGAGCCTATTAGAAGCTGGTTAGTTTGTTTGTAAACACTGCCTAAAACTGTTAATTACAAGCCAGGATTGCAGCAGAGAGTGGCAGAAACAGCACAGAGGGGCACAGGAGAAAATAATGAATAGAATGGTATGCTTTTTATTGTAAGAATATTAGAGTACAGATTCTCTTTAACTTGAACTGAGCCTGTGGTCTTCCATTTCTTCAATATGTTCCTAACTGTGGAAACAGACAGCTGAAATCTCTGAGACAGCTTTCTCTATCCTTCCCCTAAACCATGATGATGAACAATCTTTGTTTTCAGGTCATTTGAGAGTTGTTTTGAGACCCCCATGTTGCTACTCTTCAGAGAAAAATAAAAGGGGAGGGAAACTTACAATTGACCCCCCTTAAATACTCTCTCATAACTGGATTCGCCTGTGTATGTAGGTCAGGGGTCACTGAGCTTACCAAGCCAATTTGAGTTCCAATAATTAGTTCTAAAGGTTTTGGAATCAATAAAATGACAACAGTGCCCAAATGTATGCGCCTGCCTAATTTTAATTAAACAATTATTGCGCACTTTCTGTAAATCCAATAAACTTCATTTCACTTCTCAAATGTCACTGTGTGTGTCTCCTATATGATATATGTAACTGACATTTTTTTTTATCATAACAACCAACGATTTATACAGGAAAATCATGACGATTAACAAGGTTGCCCAAACGTTTGCATCCCATTGTATACCTGAAGAGCGACTGTTTCCCTGAAAAGGGGACAGTTGGGAGCAATGGCCATATAGCTGATTATTGTTTCAAAAATTGGTAAGCCCTTCCTGTGTGGCCTTTATGTGTAGGCAGCACGGTGGCATAGTGGTTAGCACTCTGCTGGGTCCCTGGCTCGAATACCAGGCAGGGCACTATCTGCACAGAGTTTGTATGTTCTCCCCGTGTCTGTGTAGGTTTCCTCCGGGCATACCGTTTTCCTCCCACATCCCAAAAACATACTGATAAATTAGTTGGCTTCCCCTAAATTGGTCCTAGACTAGGATACACATACTACACCAGTGTTCCCCAACCCTGTCCTCAGGGCCCACCACCAGTGCATGTTTTGTGGAAATCCACAGAGGTAGATTATTAGCTCCGGTGAGACACTAATTACGTCACCTGTGAATGTTTGTGGTTTTCTGCAAAGCATGTACTGTTGGTGGGCCTTGAGGACAGGGTTGGGGAACTCTGCACTATATGATACAGACATAGACATATGACTATGGTAGGGATTAGATCATGAGCCCCTCTGTGGGACAGTTAAAGGGACACTGAACACCTTTTAAAAAAACAATTTGCACTTACTTGGGGCTTCCTCCAGCCCACCATTGGCCACAAGGTCCCTGGCGTCCTCCTGGCTCCTCTCCCGGTCTCGCAGGAGGCTCCGTTAGTTGGCGATTTTGGCCTGAAGTCTCCAGTATGCGTCATCAGGCCGTCCGAGAGAGTCCATGCTCGGCTCAGACTTAGGGAACCACACACACAGGATTCTCACGCCAGGCCGTGCGCGGCAGGGACAAGTACTGGCAACTTCAAGTGGAAGTTGACGATTAACGGAGCCTCCTGCGGGACCGGGAGAGGAGCCAGGAGGACCCCGGGGGACCTAGCGGCCTATGGTGGGCTGGATAGTGTAATGGTTAAGGGCTTTGCCTCTGACACGGGAGACCAGGTTTCGAATCTCGGCTCTGCCTGTTCAGTAAGCCAGCACCTATTCAGCAGGAGACCTTAGGCCAGTCTCCCTAACACTGCTACTGCCTATAGAGCGCGTCCTAGTGGCTGTAGCTTTGGCGCTTTGAGTCTGCCAGGAGAAAAGCGCTATATAAGTGTTTGTCTTTGTCTTTTGGAGGAAGCCCTTGCTAAGTGCAAATTGTGTTTTTAAAAGTTGCTCAGTGTCCCTTTAAGTGACAAGACAATATATTTGTACATCGCTGCGGAAGATGTTGGCGCTATATAAATACTTAATAATATGTAGTGTGTAATATACCGATTTCCGATCCACACCCTGACATTATTTCTCCTATTCTAGGGCCATCGGCGCCAGTCGCCCTACACCACAAAACATCCCGATACTATCACCACCCTCCGATACCAAAACCAGCTGCTTACCAGGGTGAGTATGAGGACCCTCTGCTAGGCTAAAATTCTTAGGTTTGTGGTCATGTGACCCCTAAATCATATTCCTCTTCAACATAATTCTGAAGGAAGGGGGTGGGGTATTGGTCCCTCTAGATATAGCTATAGCTGTGGTCATGTGACCCCTACATCATATTCCTCCAACATAATTCTGAAGGAAGTGGGTGGGGCATTGTTCCCTGTAGATATAGCTGTGGTCATGTGACCCCTACATCATATTCCTCCAACATAATTCTGAAGGAAGGGGGTGGGGCATTGTCCCTGTAGATATAGCTATAGCTGTTATCATGTGACCCCTAAATCATACAACTGGTATGATTTAAAATAAATATGGCACCCTCCATATTCTCACTACAGTTATCCTTTAAATAAAGCAAGCGATCCTCTAGAGTGACTAATGGTGCCCATACATGGTACAATTTTTTTGATTAGATAATTTCATTCGATTATTCCTTTAGATTGAATATAAAGATTTTTTCCAACATGTCCAATCGCATTTCCATTGAAAAAACTGCATAATTGTTTGTTTTTCTTGACCGAAAAAAAAAATGGATCGTTTTTGACTTTCATTCGATTTGATCATTTTGGTAAAATAAACGGGAAAATCGAACGATTATATTGTGCCCATAAGATGATTTGTAAGATGAAGATTTAATTCCAATCAGTAGCTGATATCCCCTTTCCCACAAGAAATCTTTACCTTTTCTCAAATAGATCATCAGGGGGATCTGTGTGGCTGATATTTTGGTGCAACCCCTCCCACACTGTGATGTCATGACCATGCACCTGACAGTTTCCTGTTTGTGAACCTCATTGCATTGTGGGAAATCACGGCTGTTTCTTACTGCCAAGCAAGCAGTACCTCCCTTTTTGCACATATAAACTTTTAGCCTATCACATTGTTTGTGAGTGTGTTTATAGAAAATGGCAGTTGGGGTTGGCCAGTCTCTTTTTTCATACCTGCCAGCAGTGGAGATGCTGACCTGCAAGCTCACAGTAGCTCAAACATCAAGAACAAGAGAGACCTAATATAACCCACTATTGCTTTGTCTTTCCAGGAGGTATCGGCACAGAATGAGAGAATGTGGAAGCTGCAGCGGGAGAATGAAGCACTGTACAGGGAGCTGGAGGAGCGCCATATACACCGAGCAACCTTTATTTAATGACTGCTGGATTCCACAGCGCCACCTCATGGCAGGAAACACTACCTTCAGGAGGAGAACTGGGGACAGTGTGGCGAGAGGCACAGTGGACTTTACATGGAAGGACGGACTGAGCTGGGCCTGACTTAGCGGGGCATCTCCAGTGATCTGTGGCCGTCACAAGTACTGACAGTTGCACATTTTCCTAACTAGCAAATGTCCCCTGACCCAGAAATGGAAACGGATTTTTCATTTGGCAGCTGTCAGGCAACAAGCTGAAAGCAGGTTAATTAACCACAAATGCAGGATTTGGTTGGTTACCGTTTGAAAACCTTCCCTAGGCTGGTGAAGATTTGCCTATTAGGAGAATATTTTGCTCAACACTAATGATAAGAGATCCGGCAACCCTGGATCTTTAACCAACAGCGGTGCTTAGCACTGTCACTTTTACCTGCGTCAGATCCAATCATAGTCATGGCTGCTGAGAGGCCTGTGAATTGGTGGTGGTGTGAAGCAGGTACACGCAGCTCCCATGCCACGAGTGAACTTTTATCTCTGTGATGGAGGCAGGGTTGCCACCTCATCCCTTTAAATGCTGCCACATATGAATTATACATGCCTTGTGGCTAGTTAGATGCAGTTTAGGCACTGATTATGTGTGAGTAGCCCCAGAACCTGTATAATTCATATGTGCTGTATTTAAAGGTATGAGGTGGCAACCCTGTTTGTAAGCATATTTTTAAAACTATTTACTGATTTGGCTGTCTTCCTGCCAAACCGTGGTACACGGACTAACTGGGCACTAATCAGTACATCAGCACGGCATCCCCTACCCCCAATCAGTTGCTACCTTCTCTTGTTAGTAGAGAGGTGGCACAGCTGTTACTGTCATAGACCTCCCCCCAGTATCAGGCAGTGAGGTGCCATGGTTGATGTGATGTGGGGTGTGGCAATGTCAGAGCAATGCAGCGTGGGGGTTGTGGAGGAGGAGTCTAGATAGTGCCGAAGCAGCTTGGAGTAGCTGTGGCACCATGGATTGTCAGTCAGGATGGAGGGGGTCATGTGACCTCAAAGATGAAGACCCCTAGAGGTGGGTGTGGGTTGGTTCTTTTTGAAGGTTGGGAGTTCTGAGGTTATTTAGGGGGAGTAAAAGCCAATTCCAACAATTTCATGTTTTGTACTGATGGAAACGGAAACTTGATGTAAATGCAAATGCAATCACATATCCACTAATGCACAAACCACTCAGCATCTTTTACTATGATCTGATTTGGCTCAGGTGTGAGCAGCAACCCTATCCATCCCATAACAGACCATTGCTAATAGCAAATAACTCTAATAGGTACACTTCCATTGACCCAGGTAGGGTAATAGATTTAAGCCTTGTACACACGTATGATCCATCGCCCGGCAGGGATAGAGATCTGATCCTTCGGGCGATGTGTTCTGTTGCTGGTCGGGGGGGACGGATGGTTGGCAGAGGCCGTCACTAATCATAAGTGATCCAGCAAACCAGGACTAGAGTAATGAATGGTCTGCTGTTTAGGATTTCTCACTGTAGATGGTCTGTGTGGTGCTAATCATTTCGTTTTGAATGCAAGTTGTATGCAGCTGCTAATTGGGCTGGTCAGATACACTCGCTGTTTTTCACTGGCCCAGTACTAAGATGCCTAAAATTTGCATGCAAGCTGAAATGATTGGCTTCTCATTGTCCCATCTCCATTTCTCAACCACTCCTGGGTCATATCGGATAATGGTCAGGGTTACTAAGAGGCCTGGGGATTAGTGGTTGCGTAAGGCCTCATGCGCACTACATGCGATTCCAATTTGCTATTTTGAATTGGCTCTGTATGCTGCTTTTTTTCTGCACCTTTCCTCTTGTGTTGATAGCATCCAAGGAAAATCGCATATCGGATTTGTAGTGTGCAAGAGACCTAGTTGCAGTTGCATGCAGCCTGGGAGTGTTCTGCACCTGTGTAGTACTACTGCGCAGAACGCTCCTGACTGTGGGGGGTGAGAGGGGGTGTGCAGCAGGACAGCGAGGGGCTGGAGGAAGCCCCAAGTAAGTATAAATATAGCCTTTATCTTCAACTCAGGTACCCTTTAAAAATCCAGTCTGGGTCGGACAGGTCCACTGTGACACCATTGGGGATCCTGTGCAGTCTCTGGAAGTTAGGCGGCAAGTCGGGCCACTGTGCAGTGATATAGTTACCAGCAGATAATCCAGGACTATCAGCACTTGCCATGATGTCTTCCACATTCACCATAGACTGCTTCTGGACACTGGACCCCAGCGTGAGGCACTCCTTGTATATACAGCACAGAGTGCATCTTATATGGACAGAATCCTGGAGAGACCGGCGGGGCCCAGCAGGGAGCTCGCTGTAGCGCTTTGGACTCATGCTGTACAGTATTAGCTTTTATAGGACTTGTTTTCTCTTTACCAATGACCAAAATAAAGCTGCCTCTGCAGAGTATCACTGCCGACCTCAGTCATGCTCAGTACAACTTCCCTGCAATGCAATAGCTTTTTTAGCTTTACCTCAATAAGTCACACAGGAAACCAACTGAAACACCTGACCGGCTATCTACAACTTGGTCTCAAACCAAGCCCAGCAGTGTGAACTATACATATAAAATGATACTATAGACGGCAAAGGCGTAATTACAAATCACTGGGCCCCCCTTCCCCCCTCACTGCACAGGTAACGAAGTACCAACGCATTGGTGTTCAGAAAACGCATACTGAAAACTGACAGACGAGTGTGATTCCTTATCAGTGGCTGAGCAGATAGTCATTAGAACCATAATGCGGAGAGCAGAAACTTTTTTTCCTCTCTGTGCCCTTAGTTGTCAGTCTCTAAAGGACAGGGAAAAGAAACTTCTCTCCCCCCCCCATGGGGCCCCGAGGCTTCTGGGCCCCCCTGCAGCTGCATCCCTTGCAGGGTCTATTTCTACGCCCCTGATAAACAGGTCAATTTGTTAGGCCTCATTCACACTTACAAAATGCTAGCGCTTTTGCTAGCGTGCTCTGGCATTTGGCGATTAACGCCATTCACACTTGGGGCGATTTTCCACATTCGCGATTAGTGCTTTTATACCACTAAACGCGATCGCCGGGAAATCGCCTGAAAATGGTGCAGGATACATATTTTTTGGGGGCGATTTGCGTTAATCACCAGCGATTAACACAAATCGCCCAAGTGGGAACAGACCCATAGGCTATTACTGCACTAGCGATTCAAAAAGCGTTAGCGCTTGAGCGTTTTGCCGAAATCACAGGCAAAACGCTCTAGTGAGAATGGGGCCTTATGCTGCTAAAGGCCCATACACACAAATGATCAAAGTCATCTGAGGCAGCCAATAGGCATGTGGAAAGATGGCAGATCCCATACAGACAGGACCAGCGCCCCATATATAAGTAATGACACCTCCCCCTACAGCACACTCCATTACAAACCTCCCTTTTTATTCACAGATTCATTTTATAGGTGCACAGTTTACTTTATTGGACCTGAACTCTTGCACAGGACACAAAGAAAACAGTGAGAAATGCACCCTGTGTGTTTTTATAGAGAAGATCCTGTCCAATTCATTCTCATCTGAAAGTAGTCAGAAGTGTAATTTGAGCTCTCAGCCATGGCAGCACAGAAATTCAGCAGACACGGCTAATATATAGTCCCAGGGGCCCGTATGCAATTCACTTTCTCACGAGTTTTCTCCTGGGTGATCTTTTCACAACTCGTAAATAAAATGCTTTTTAAACCAACAGCAAGCAAACACTAAGGCTTGGGGCCCATTCACACTTAAAAGTGCAAAACTATTGCGGGAGTGATTTTTCCGCAACTTAACGTGGAAAAAAAATAAAAAAAAAAATCACTGGACACTTCATCGATTTTCCCACGATCGTGTTTAGCGCTTCTATAGCACTGAAACGCGATCGCCGGGAAAGCGCCTGAAAATGGTGCAGGCTACATGTTTGCGTTCGGCAATTTGCGTCAATCGCCGGTGATTAACGCAAATCCCCCAAGTAAGAACGGGCCCATAGAGTATTATAGCGCTAGTGCTTGAGCGTTTTGCCAAAATCACCAGTAAACGCTCTAGTGGGAATGGGCCCTAATGCTGGGAATACACGTTTCGTTTTTGCCTTCGTTTTAGCCTTCGATTCGTTCGGTAAACGAATCGAGTGTTGAAAACGTATGTGAAAATAGTCATAATCTCATTATAGTTTCGATTAATAGACCCCAAAAATGAACGACTAGTGATCGAACATGTTTGATATTATCTCTCTTTATCCATCTAATCGAGCCATTGGTAGGCTTGATGGCTGTTCAGATCGATTATATATTCGTTTATGCCGTCCGTCCCTGTACTACGTTTCGTTTCTTTGCAGCCTTCGATCATTGGAAAAACGAAACCAGAATCGAAAAAAAAAACGAAACCGTGGGTGGTGATATTAACCAGACGGTCGATTATTTCGGGATCGAAAAGGACAAAAGGCACAATCGAAACGAAGGTTTAAACGAAGGCAAAAACGAAACGTGTATTCCCAGCATAAGTGCCACCCAAGAGTGCTTCTGAGCACTTTGTCTAATGTATTGCAATGGGATGGAGCACACCAGAGCGATGAGCTTCATTTTTCCCCAAACGTGGGTCCTGCAACATTTCTGCTGATTTCTGAGGAGATTCAGCCTCAATGTTAAAGGATACCACAACTGACATGTGGCATAATGAGATAGACATGGGTATGTACAGTGCCTAGCACACAAATAACTATGCTGTGTTCCTTTTTTTCTTTTCTCTGCCCCGAACTGTCGCCCGTCGCTCATGTCGCCATGCGATTGAAAGTTTCAATCGCATGGCGACAGTCGCCGCCGCACCTCACCGCGGGGGGAGGAGGAACGTCGGCGACAGCTTCCGTCTCGCCGCTGGTCCCTCTTCCGCGTGTGTACGCGGAGGGACCTGGCGAGGAGCTGTCGCCGGCCTGTCGCCCACACGCTTACGTGTGCTGGCGACAGGCCACTTCTGCAGCCCGTGAGTACGGGCCATCAGTCCTGACTCAGACAGGAAGTGACTACAGTGTGACCTTCACTGATAAGAAATTCCAACTATAAAACACTTTCCTAGAAGAAGATGGCTTCTGAGAGCAAGGAAGAGATAAAAAAAAGGGGGAAATTCTTATCAGTGAGGGTCACACTGTAGTCACTTCCTGTCTGAGTCAGGACTGAGTCAGCCACTTACATACCTGATATTTACCTCTTTCAGGCAGAGAAAGAAAAAAAGGAACACAGCATAGTTATTTGTGTGCTAGGCACTGTACATACCCATGTCTATCTCATTATGCCACATGTCAGTTGTGGTATCCTTTAAGTATAAGAAACTGAAAAAACGCTCTAAAAAGCGATAGATGAGAGCGATTTGCCAAGTGTTTTTTGTTACAGAAGCTGTTTAGTTACAGCTCTACTGTAAGAATATATATTAAAAAAAAAGCTACACCAAAAATCACTAGGCATGCTTAGAAAATAGTTCTGCACATGCCTAGAATCGCTCTGAAAAATCACTTCAAAAAGCGCTGAGCGTTTATAACTACGCTAGCGCTTTTTGTTGTGCACTGGGTCATGCGCAAAATAATTTTGAAAGTACTTTTTCACTGACTTGGTACTTCTTTCGTTGCAAAGTGCAAAAGATATTTTAAATCGAAAATGAAAAATCATCACCTAGGAGGAGAAAACTCAGGAGAAAAAGTGAATTGCATATGGGCCCAGATGTTAACCCTTTCTCTGCTTCCATGAAAGTAGGAAATAGACACTGCAGGTTTATTGCAGGATTTCTATAAGCTATAACAAATGTTTTTCTTTAAAAGGACAACTGAAGAGAGAGGTATATGGAGGCTGCCATATTTACTTCCTATTAACTAATCCCAGTTGCCTGGCTGCCCTGCTGACCCTCTGCCACTAATACTTTCAACCACAGACCCTGAACAAGCATGCAGCAGATCAGGTGTTTCTGACATCATTGCCAGATCTGACAAGATTACCTGCATGCTTGTTTCAGATTTTATTCAGATACTTCTGCAGCCGAACATACCAGCAGGGCTGCCAGGCAACTGGTATTGTTTAAAAGGAAATAAACATGACAGCCTCCATAGTCTTCTCACTTCAGTTGTCCTTGAAAGGTTATTATGTTGATGCTTAAGTTCTGAGTTCGGGTCCGCTTTAAGAAAGGTTACATTTTAAAGGACAACTGAAGAGAGAATGATATGAAGGCTGCCATATTTATTTTATTTTAAGCAAACCAGTTCCCTTTCCGTCCTGCTGATCCTCTGCCTCTAATTCTTTTAGCCATAGACCCTGAACAAGCATGCAGCAGATCAGGCGTTTCTGGCATTGTCAGATCTGACAAGATTAGCTGCATGCTGGTTTCTGGTCTGATTCAGACACTACTGCAGTTAAATAGCTCAGCAGGGCTGCCAGGCAACTGGTATTGTTTAACAGGAAATAAATATGGCAGCCTCCATATCACCCTCACCTCAGTTGTCCTTTAATCTTTTCCTTAACCTCCCTGGCGGTAAGCCTGTGCTGAGCACGGGCTATGCCGCCGGAAGGCACCGCTCAGGCCCCGCTGGGCAGATTTGCATAATTTTTTTTGCTACACGCAGCTAGCACTTTGCTAGCTGCGTGTGCAATCCGATCGCCGCCGCTACCAGTCGCTCCGCCACTATCCGTCGCACCTTAGCCGCGCCCCCCCACCCACACCCAGTGCGCTGCCTGGCCAATCAGCGCTGTGGGGTGGATAGGAGTCCCCTTTGACGTCACGACGTCGGTGACGTCATCCCGCCCGTTGCCATGGCGACAGGAGGGGAAGCCCTCCAGGAGATCCCGTTCTTTGGGCTGGGGGGATGAGCTCAGCGGCTATCATGTAGCGAGACCTTGTCTCGCTACATGAAAAAAAATATTAAAATAAACGGCTTTGCTGCCCCCTAGCGGATTTAAGGGGCTTAATGTTGCCACCTTGTGGCTATTGTGTTTCATAACACAACCATGGGATTATCAGTGGGAGTTAGATGAATGAATTTACCTGAAAGGGAGAAGAACTAGGAGCACTAACACTGGGAGCGCTCCTATTTCTCTGACAGTACACTAGCTTGTATGAGGAGCTGCCCAGAGTCTGCAGTTATTTCATCACTCACTCCATGTCTTAACTTGAAAGGGTCTCCTCTATCCTAGTGCTATGGTCAAAGAACAATTCATTCAAATGCCAACTGAGCACTTGTTCTGTTCTAGACGTTTAATCATTGCTCCAGCTGTAATGAGCAGAGGAGATTCCGACGGCTGTAGAGTCGGTACAAAAATCTTCCAACTCCCCAGTTTATGAAACTGCCAACTCCGGGTACCCAAAATACCTCAGACTCCTTAGTCTAATACTTACCAGGGCTGTGAATTTTGTCCAAAAATCATCCGACTCCTTAGTTTATGAAATCACGACTGACTCCAGGTACCCAAAATTGCTCCGACTCCTCGACTCCAAATCCGACTCCATAGCCCTGGATTCCGAGACATTTTATAACTACAGATAATTCACTTACTACAGCCAAACAGTCTAGCTCAAGGTGGCCACACACCATGCATGGTTTTAAATATCTGTTCAACTCAAGAATAGCAATCAATTTTTCCGACTGATTGTAACATTTCAAAAATCTGACCAAATAGGATAGTGAGCTAAGGGAGCCTCCCTTAGCTCACTATCCTATTTGGCTTGGCACTGCTATTGGCATGAGGAAGCGGGCTTGGACCCGCGAAACGCGTTGCCTGTGCTACCAATAAAATCTTTTGTTTATACAAAGATTTATCATCATTGAGGTCAGCAACCTCAAACTTTTTTTCGGTTTTAAACGCTTTTATCCACAACCAGTACGCCTCTCTCATCCATATAGTGCATCCTAACCCCCACACATTCCCTGTGTAAGGGGTGGAGACAGAACACACATGGTTAAACACCGCGGTGGATATCTGTCCCCTTTTCTTTTCCCAAGAAGTGCGACCACACCAGGTCCCCAGTGACCACCCCGAGTGGAGTCGGGTTAATTGTCTCCACCTGCTTCCTGTGGTCGGTTGCCCTTCTGCAACCCTCCTTTGTGAGTAGATATTTTTCTAATACCACCAACCTGTTTCTACATACTACACCATCAGGCTCCCGTTTTTGTCTCCTGTGCCTCTTTTTAGAAGGTTTCTTTACACCCACTACCTACTATATAAGTAAGAGACTCGGACGTTAGTTCAGTGAATATTTTACTGGCAACCTCCAAAAAAAAAAAACTACAAACAATGCTGGAGTAATTCTATCCTTATACAGAAATGCTCGGAATCAATGATACAAATATCCAGTGAGCCATTCTGAGTCTGGAGATAAAGCTCCTCACCACACCCTGTGCGTCGGGGGTCGTCAGACATCTTGCTCGTCAGTCAACACTCATTGTCAGCTCTATCACCCATGTGCAGCGCATTCACTGGTGGCGGCTGTACAACTCTCTGCTGGATCGGCTGATGCAGGAGAGTCACAGGACCCAGGCTGGTACTCTAGCGTGTCATCCAGATTGTCGGGGCCCAGACGGTAGTGATTGTTCTTCTCAGTGGAGACCTCAAAGGAAAACAGAAGAGTTTAGTCATACCACCAGTCTAATAAGTCCTCTGACTGAAAATCAGGAGGAGGCCCCATGGTTCATCCTTCTCTTCCGCACAGGCAATGGGGATGGCTAATGAGATGCAGAATTATTTAAAATCTATGCAAATGTGCACAGCTTGAAAATCATATAATGGAATTCTGCCAAAGTGGGATTCCATAGGTCCATTTAACTATGCTGGTCACTACAAGTATATGGAAGAGCCCCTTTCCACATGATGTGTTTCAATACCAAAATTCGATCGGGCGCAATTTTCTACCACTTCATTGACTGTAGAACACCAATTATCAACGTACTGTATTTTTCATACTATAAGATGCACCGAGGTTTACAGGACAAAAACCAAGGGGAAAAATAAATAAGTTACTAAACCTGACGCGTCCATGTTCCAGGAGTGTCTTATAGACCCCAACCCTGTCCTCATGGCCCACCAACAGTACATGTTTAGCAGAAAACCACAAACATTCACAGGTGAGGTAATTAGTGTCTCAGCAGAGCTGATTACCTACCTCTGTGGATTGCCACAAGAAATGCACTGTTGGTGGTACTTGAGGACAGGTTTGGAGAACACTAATATAGACCTTCCCCCCACAATTATATGGTCTCCTTTGTGTCCTCTGTCCCGGTGTCTTCCTGCATCCTCTGTTCTCCTGTGTCCATGTCACCCTGTGTCCATGCAGAGGCGGACATAGGCCCGTGCAGCGGCACAGGGGCCCCATGTCCTCTAGGGCCCATGCTATTGAACCAGTTAGGGCCTGATTATCCTCTAGGCTTTTCTCCATGTATTTATATCTGAAACTTGAGAAACAGTGATCATAACTTGTCCCCAGTCATATACAAGTGTGCTACATTAATACAGTGCCTACAGAATGTGACCTGGGTTCATGTACTTTTTATCTTATTGGCATTGTTTGGTTCCAACCATGATCTGTTATGACCACACCCACTCCTGATTTATTTATTTTTGCCCCGGGCCTAATGTTGGCTTTGTCCGCCACTGTGTCCATGTCGCCCTAATTTGAGCACCCCCACTCAAGGACCCTCTGCATGGCCCTGCTGACTTTCCCACTCCCTCCCTCCTTTTGTGGGAGAAAAAGTGCATTTTGTAGTCCCATAAAAAAAAAAAAATAAATAAAAAAAAAAAATTACAGTACACCCTGTTTCCACTGCTGCGATACGATTTTTCTACCCGAGTGCAAACAAAACACAGGTTTTCTGCACCCTGCAGATTCAAAAAGTTGTTTAACCTCCCTGGCGGTTTGATTTTTTTAACTTTTTTTTTTTTATAGCATGTAGCTAGCCTAGCGCTAGCTACATGCTTCCCCCCCTCCCTGCGGCGTCCCCCTGTATGCGCCGATCGCCGCGTATGCCCATCCAGAAATCCCGTTCTGAACGGGATTTCCATGAGGGCTTCCCCCCCATCGCCATGGCGACACGCACGATGACGTCGTGACGTCAGAGGGAGCCCCGATCCACCCCTCAGCGCTGCCTGACACTGATTGGCCAGGCAGCGCATGGGTCTCGGTGGGGGAGACACCCTCTGATGCGGCGAATCGGCGCGGGGCGGCGGCGATCGTGAGTAACACGCAGCAAGCAAAGTGCTAGCTGCGTGTATAAAAAACAAAAATTATGCAGATCGGCCCAGCACGGGGTTACCGCTAAGGAGGTTAACTACCTGCGGACCGACGCAGTACGATTCTACGGCGGGCAGGGGGCGCTGCGGTTCTGACCGAACGTAAACTCTACGTCCCATTCACCCCCGCCCGTCCCAGCCGCTGTCGCCGCTCTGCCCCCGCCTCTCGTTGCTGCCCTGCCGCCTCTATGACGGCAGAGCACTCTGAGCCGGGCAGGAGCAGCATTCATTGGCTCCTGGCCCTGTCATTCCTGTAAGCCTTTCCCATTGGCTTACATTGAGTGACAGGGTCAGGAGCCAATGAAAGCGGCTCCTGACCGGCGCACAGCGCTCTGCCGTCATAGCGACGGCAGAGAGAGCAGCCTGCGGCGGGGACAGAGCGGTGTGTCCGGCGCGGATTTTAGCGGCGATTCGTCAGGAAGCGGCGGTTTACTGTACCAGCACCCTCTAGTCCTTATGGGGGGCAGAGGGTGCTGGTACTGAAGTGGTCAATCTTATGGAAAAATCAATGTGTGTATGGCCATTTCTTTGCATCTCATGCCAGCCAGAATTATTTCCATCTCACTGACCATTTTTACTCAGCAGAATGTTATAAGCAGCTTAAATGCTCACCTCGGGGTCCAAATGGTCCTCCGGCTGCCTGATCCAGTCTCCGTTCTCCATCTAGAAGACAACAGTCTGTAAAACTTGTCAAGGACACATGTAGACAATGCAGACCATTCTCCATATAGGCCTCCATTCACATCTGAGCCAGTTTTCCACGTTTTAACGCAAAGTCAAAACTTTGCGTTAACCAAGGTAAAATGAAAGTCCATAGACTTTCATTTTACCTTTCACACCCGACGCTGCGTTTTGGTGTGTTGCGGTTCAATGCACCTGGGAGCTTTTAATCGTTCGGAGCCAGCGTTTTCCCATCGGATGAATGAATAGCTACCGACAACGAGCACGGCTCCTGCACGATGTGAAAGAAGCCTAAGGGTAGTTCAGTAAATTATTTAGGTCAGTAAAATACAGCATTCAGTAGTTTAAACTTTTTTTTTACCAAATTCACTAAGATTTCCCACATGCGGTAGTAGTTCAGTAACATACAAAAAAAATAAATAAAAAAATTTAACATGCTTCAACTCACTAAGCCCTGCTTGGTAGTTTCACCAGCTGTGGAGCAGGTCAGACAGCAAGCTATCGGTCTTCTCTTACAAGTCTGTGCATTTCTGTCCAGTGCATTCCTGCTAACTAGAGAGAGCTCTTCTGTGTATCAGTATACAGATATATGACAGCTAGCGGGATACACTAAAGCCTTTCTAAAGGTGTCCTGCTCTGCTGTTCTAAAATCCCACCTCCCAGAGTATCGGATCAAATGGGGTGAGAAGCAGGGCTATGTGGCTCTCCCTATTGGTTGTCTGCTACATCTGTCAACTTTTACCACAGGGAGATTGCGAGTTACCGGCTGGTCAGAGCTTTGAGTGCAGTAATAGGTTCAGTGAATTGGCATTTGGGAAGGTGATCTGTAAAGTCAGCTGTTTTCTGCATTACGGTCTGCACGGCAATGCTTAGTGAATTGAGGCCATAGAGAGAGTACAGAGGTAGCTATAGTGACCTAACAAATGTTAATAAGCCATTGAGTAACTGTACATCTGGGCACACACTATATTGAAGTGATCAGGGCTGTGTACAGTTACATATCAATGTATCACAAAAAAAATTCATGTTAACAGCTGTGAATGTAGACTAAGCCCAATAGCTCTGATTAAAATCATTGAGAAATCTCCTTCTTGGAAAGACAACAAGCAGCCCACCCCCCAATCTGGATGAGCACATGGCTCTGACTGCAGCCCCTCTGGGCCCCTGACTGGCAGAATACCCTGTTTGGAATGCCGCTACTGGCTGAAGCCATTGTGTTCTGTCAATGAACAGATCTGCAGCCTGCCAGCCATGCTTAGGTTTCTGCATGAGAGTCCCTGGGATGAATAACTATGTGGGAAACAAAGGTAGCATGAGGTCAGGCAGGCATTACAGTGCAAGGGAGGAAACCATCGTTTTCGCTTTGTAGAAAAAAAAAAAAAATTCAGACTTTCTGCACCTCAGTTATTTTGCAACTAATAGCCGCCATAAAACCGAAGGCAGATTCCTAATCTAAGGCCCAGCGCACACCAGGGCCTGGTACACACCAGAGGAGTTTTTCTGAGCGTTTTAAGTTTTTAAATCTGCTGCAAATGTTATCCTATGTGTCTGTGCACACTGGAGCAATGAGGTTTTGTAAAAAACCCCATAGCATTACATCGGGAAGAGCTTTTGAAACCTCTAAAAGCTCTTCCCAATGTAATGCTATGGGTTGTTTTTTTTTACAAAACCTCATTGCTCCAGTGTGCACAGACACATAGGATAACATTAGCAGCAGATTTAAAAACTCAAAACGCTCAGAAAAACTCCTCTAGTGTGCACCAGGCCTAAGGGCTCTTTCACATCAGAGCTTGCGTTGGAGACTGCTCAAAGCATACGTTTTGTTGTATGCCTTTTACTGCGTTTTGATATGCGTTGCACTGCAGTGAGTGTGCGTTTTTAATCCGTTTTCAATGCGTTACTGCACATAGAAAAACGCAGGTAATTTTTTTTTCTTTTAGTTGTCAACTTTCTACATTGTTCCTCTGTTGCATTCTGGGACTGATTATCTGCGTTAACGGATTAAAAACGCGCATAGTGTGCGTTTTACATTGACTAACATTGTAACGCATAAAGCTAGCGTTGGCCAAAAAACTGCGCCTGGGTGCAGTGGAACGCAACGCACAAAAAGGCTGCGTTATATGTGAAAGCTAAAATGAAAGTCTATGGACTTTCATTTCACCTTGGGTAACGCAAACTTTATCCTTTGCGTTGAAACGCAGAAAATCTGCCCTAATGTGAAAGAGCCGACCCTCTAGCAGATCCGCAAAACGCTAGAGGTTTTTGAAGCAGATTTTCAAAGCGATTCTAGGCATGTTTAGATACTTTTCTAAACATGCCTAGCGTTTTTTTGGGATCGTTTTTGTGTAGCAGATGTCATAGTTTGTTAGAGTAAAGCTGTTACTGACCAGCTTCTGTAACAAAAACGCCTGGAAAACCGCTCTGATCTAGCGTTTATCAGAGCGGCTTTCTACATTCCTGTACTTTAAAGGGGAACTGTAGAGAGAGGTATATGGAGGCTGCCATGTTTATTTCCTTTTAAGCAATACCAGTTGTCTGGCAGCCCTGCTGATCCTCTGCCTCTAATACTATTAGCCATAGCCCCTGAACAAGCATGCAGCAGATCAGGTGTTTCAGACTTTAAAGTCAGATCTGACAAGACTAGCTGCATGCTTGTTTCTGGTGTTATTCAGATACTGCTGCAGAGAAATAGACCAGCAGGGCTGCCAGGCAACTGGTATTGATTAAAAGGAAATAAATATGGCAGCCTCCGTATACCTCTTACTTCAGTTCCCCTTTAAAGGGGTTCTGTGGGGTTTTCTGAAGAGAAAACCTGCCACTTACCTTGGGCTTCTATGAGCCCCATGCAGCGGTAATGTCCCACGACGTCCTGCTCCCATCCGCCGTTCCCCGCAGCCGGCACCGGGCTATTATTCGTCTGACATACAGACGAATAATGCGCGTTGCCGTGCCTCCGCTCGCGTCATCTGAGGCTTACTGCGCAGGCACAGAGCAACGGAGCCTTGTACTGCGCTTGCGCAGTAAGCTTCCGATGACGCAGGCGGAAGAGAGCGGGTGCGCGGCCACTCTAGCGCAGCCGCAGTTGGATCCCATGCCGCTTAGACCGGGGCCGGCGGCGGAGAACGGCAGATGGGAGGAGGACGGCGTGGGACATTACCGCTGCACAGGGCTGATAGAAGCCCAAGGTAAGTGTCCGTTTTTCTCTTCCACAATCCCCCACAGAACTCCTTTAACATTGAGGCAGAAACACCTCAGAAATTTAAAAAATGCTGCAGCCCCCGAGTTTGCTTTTGTGGAAAAAACAAACCCATCTGATATGCACCACCTCATTGAAATACAGTCGCGGCTTTCACACAGCTAGTGTTTTTAGAAACGCTCCAGAAACGCTCTGGTGTGCACCAGCCCTACTTCAGCATAACATCTAGCGGGAATTCGCCTGGTGATTCAGCCACACTGCCCCCGGCTGCTATCCCCCCGTCTATGTTCCCCCTGGTGCCCTGTGCCTTTACCTGCGGCCGTCCTTGTACTTACGCATTTGCGCCCCCATGTGGTTGCCGGCATTATATATTGTATGATGTCACACACACAGGCGCCCCATGTGCTATATGCCAGTAGCTGCATGGGGCCAGACTGTGGAAGTATGGTGGACACAGTATAGTATAACTGCAAGAGGGGACACAAAACAGAGGGGACACAAAACAGAGGGGACACAAAACAGAGGGGACACCGGCCGGGGATTTTATTTGTGCATCTGCGAGTGATGATTTGAACGAGGCCTTCGAGGCAGAGCATCTGCACAAAACACAAAATTCAGGCAACTGGCATTGTTTATAAGAGAATGAAGATGGCAGCCTCCATAGTCCCCTCACTTCACTTTAAGCTAAGGAAAGTGTCTGGAGCAACTATTAGGCCCGGTTCACACTTGCGGTTCTCTGCCAAACGGACCGGATGACCTGACCGGATCTGGACCGGATCCGAATCGGAACCGTACGGTTCTGATCCGGATCCGGTCAGTTTGCATCAGGTGTTCATCAGGATGCGATCCGGATCCGTTTGGCAAGAGAGAGTAGAGAAGGAATAAAAATGTTGGGGTCTGGGAGGTCAGCAGAAGGTGGACCTGTGGAATCAGGCCCTCCGCTGTTTAGCACTCACCTCCACCTCCGACATACTGCCAACATCTCCAGCACGTTTAAAATCACTGCTGCTCCACTCCAAAATGCTTGCCCATGTGTCCCCATCCAAAATCGCCGCTTCAATACGCATAGGAAGTGGGGTAGAACATCCGGATTTTTAGCCAGTGTGTTGTGCGCTCTCCGGTTCTCATAGCTTTGTATTGGCCGGATGGTGCAGTCCGGCTCCGCCCCGGATACGGCTGCCGGAGGAGCCGGACCAAAAAATAGCGCATGTTGGAACGGATGCCGGAGTCCGGATCCGGCTCCGGTCCGGCAGAACGGACGCATGTGAACGGACGCATAGGCTTTCATTGCTATGCCGTGCGTCCGTTCCGTCCGTTCTGCAAGCGGTCCGGCTCCGGCACGGCGATTCCGGACGGCCACCGCTAATGTGAACCGGGCCTAAGACCTCACTCGATAAATACTGTCTGCAATTAACAAAAAAGATGGCAGCTCCCATAAAAACAAAGAGCACATCTTGCAGCTCTGGAGAAACCAGCTGAGACAATATTATTTACTAGTATGGGCTGTGCACACCAAGAGTACTTCTGAGCGCTTTTCAGATCACCAGCACTTTGAAAAGTTCTTGGCTAATGTTACCCTATAAGGGTATTCCCACAGCAGCATTGCGATTTTTTTCAAAATCACAAATGCGCTGCATGTAGCATTTTTTGGGAGGGATTCAGCTTTAATGAATGAGCAAAAAACGCTCTTTCATTTAATAAAAAAAATAAATAAATAAATAAAAAAAAAAATCACAATCACAAATCACTAAGCAATTGCAATTTTGGTGTGCACTAATACAAGGTTATCTAGAGATTGTAGATCACAGCACAGAAAAGTCCAGATGAAAAAAAGTTCAGGGCGCTAGTTTACTTTAGGGGACCCAACAGCATACCTATTAAATCGGCACCGGTAGACTTGGGCGCAGGATACAGCCTGTATATGGCTGATCCTGCTTCTGCACAAGTCCGGGGCCGTGATAATTACTATTCCCCCTCCAGGCCGCCATGGATAGTGGGGTAATGAAATAATTCGGCTTCCAGCGATTGCTGAAGGCCGAATTATTGTGTTTTTAAGCAACTTCGGCTCCGTCTTCTGACGGCTCCGACGTTACTCACTGAGCGCAGCGCTCAGTGAGTAATGTCGGCGCCAGCTATGGATGTGATTCCTATTATAGTCTATGGTGGCGCCGGCTCCACCCAAACCTAGCAGCACTGAAAAGCACTTCTCCGACCCAACGGGAATCACCACAGGCAAACGGCCATTTCCATTTGTAAGAAATAGAGGACCAGGCAGGACTTACTATCCCTGCCACCAACAAATAGGATTAGTAATGGGTACTTTTCTGTTAGCCGGGCGCATCCACTAGCTGGCGATAAAACTCCACCAGAATTTCATCTTTCCCTACTATCCATGGCGGCCTGGCAGGAACGGATCTAGACCAAGTTGCGCCTGGGGCAAGGTCAGGTTTTGGCGCCTAAACTGCCATTCCCCATCCAAATTTTGCCGCCTTTTTAAGAATTCAACAAACTGCGCCTGGGGCAAGATACCCGCTTGCCCCCCCCCCAGATCCGTCCCTGCGGCCTGGGGGGGGAATAGTAATTATCGCCACCTGGTGGTTGCGCCCGGCTAACGGAAAAGTACCTAGTAAAGTTGCGAGAGCGAAGGCAGTAGCAAGTGCCGTGTTCCAAACCCAGCAGCTAAAGGAAACAAAAGTAGCCAAAGGCCCCAGGCAAGGATCCTGGTGTGCAATCATAGGGCCTTTTTCCACTCCACAGCTGAATCACAATCGCTAGAGATTTTTAAATCGCTTGGGTTACTACTTTATCATAGAAATCATGAGAAGTATTTTCCACTTTAGTTATTCGATTTGGAAATCGCTTTCTGGAGCAATTTTTAGAGTAATAATGCAAGGCAAATGAAAAATCACAATTGCATAACAGAATTAATGGAAAACAAAATTGCAATCGCTGGCGTTTGTAATTGCGATTGCTAGTGGAAAAGGGCCCTTATGCTGGGTACAACACGTTTTTTCCATCAATTTTCCATCCAATCGATTTCCGATTCGATTCTGTTATCTTTTCTTATCTGTTTCCACTCACTTCTATAAGAAATCGAGCAGTAAAAAAAATAAGATCGGACATGTCGAAAATGATCTATCGAACTATCTAACACAAAATTGTAGGTTGTGTACCTAGCATTAATGTTTGGAGGGGGTCACGTTTATCTTTCCGTTTTCTGCCTCAATTTTTCTGCATGAGTTGTCCAACAGCTTTGCATTGCAGTCAGTAGTTTTTCTGCATGCGAAACATGCATTTAGGTGTGAACTATCCCATTGATTAACATTAGTTCTCAGTTTTTCTATATGTTACGGCCAAAACCAGAAATCGGCCAATTCTAGAATTGGCCGGCCGTTTCTAGAACTGGCCGATTTGACGTCGGCCAAAGTCCAAAATGCAGGGAATTTCTGACATTGGCCGGCCAGTTCTAGAAACGGCCAAAGTCAGTTGGCCAAACTGCAAAACGCACAAATCCCAGAGCATCCCGGGTCCTGTGCAGCACCATGAATGGCACTCAGAACTTCCTCTCTGCTACAGATGCAGCATAATAATATTTTTAAAGAAAAGCATTTCTTAGTTACAGCTGATAAAAATCCTGCAATAAATCTGCAGTGTGTCTGCTTCCTGCTTTCATGGGAGCAGACATATTGTTAACATCCTGTGCTTTCAAATTAGCTGCTCTGCTGTGGCAGTCAGGTGACACAGGAGAGAGCAAATTACAATGGTGATTAGTTACAGATGAGGGTGAATTAGACAGGCTAAACTCTCTAAATACATATAGTGTGCATTTTGCCATGGTTTCCTTCTGTCCAGTGCAAGAGTTTAGATCCACTTTAATAAAGCAGACATATTTAACATCCTGTGCTTTCAAATTAGCTGCTCTGCCGCAGTAGTCAGGTGACACAGGAGAGATCAAATTACAATGGTTTTTAGTCACAGATGAGGGAGAGCAGGCAGGCTAAACTCTCTAGAATACATACAGGGTGCGTTATGTAAACCTACCCTTCAGTCCTGTGCAAGAATTAAGGTCTACTTTAAATTAGGTGGCTGGGAGCGGTGCACTGCTTGGGATTCGGGAAGAGGAGAAGATAGAATGCTGAAGGCTGAGAAGGAAGGTGGCTGGGAGAAGATGCATAGAAGACAGAAAGCGGAGAAAGAAGGCTGCGGGAAGAAGATGGAGAGAAGACGGAAGGCAGCGGGGGAATCGGCTGCAGCCGGCAGCATACAAGCCAGCCCCGGGTCCATACAGGAGAGGAAGAAAGCAGCTGCAGCCGGCGGCATGGCAGGAAGCCCCGAGTCCTTGCTTGCAGGAGGAGAGGGGGACAGAAATGGGGACGAAAAAAATAAACGGCAGCAGCAGGAGGGACAATGAAGCGGAGGTAACGGTACTTCGGGACTTGGCCGGCCACATCTAGCCAGAATGCGTTCTGGCTGGCCAAAGTCCGCAAAAAGCCTCCGTTTTGCATACTGGCCAGATAAGCCGGCCACTTCGCATTCTGACCGGCCAGAACCCGAAGTGGCCAGACTTTGGGTTCTGGCCGTAACATATACAAGGAAAAAAAAAAAAAAAGTGTGACCCCTGCCATGCATACATTTGAAATCGGCGCCGGTGTGGTGTCTGATTTAGCTACTTCGTCTGATTAAGCTACCGGTAGCTAAATCAGACAGCACAGTGTGTCTGGAAAAGCTACCCTGTCTGAATTAGCTACCATGGCAAAAAACAAACCCTGTGTATATGCTGCATAATGTTGTTTGCCCTTGAGTGATAGGTTACAGATCTTATTTATGTAATAATTATTATGTTGGATATGAAATAGCCAATGTATTGTTCTTCTAGTTCAGCTCGTTCTTATTATTATTAATATTGTTATTATTAGCGCTCCCCATTTTCTATACGCTACGCCTTCCACAGTTTTAGGGTTACAAGCGCCAAACTTTCTACACTTATTCGTCCTGTAGCAAAGTATATTGCTTGTGCTTTAATAAGCGATCCCACCCTCCGTGCCCCTGCGGCGGACCCCGGAAGACCCCTTTTTCCGTGTTGACTTTGACAGGGAAACATTTTAAATCACTGCCACTCGTCCAAACTCGGACCACATATTGTAGGTGTAACCCCCCCCCCCAAAAAAAATATGTATTTTGGGGGGGGGGTCACCCTGAAGTGGGCAGAGCTACCAGCGGCCAATGAAAATTTGAAGTTACATTTACCAAACTTGGGTCATTTGTTAATGGAGTGAAGCTGAAACATTTTGTCACATTTTGGGGACCCCCAAAAGTGGGCAGAGCCATAATCAACCAATCAGATTTTCCCTATTGACTTCAATGAGAAAATGTAAACAGCTGTAATTCTCACTGTATTAAAGCCAGAGTTCCCAGACTTGGCACACTGGGTCACTGGGGTTGAAATTTGGCAAAGTGGGCGGAGCCACATACAGCCAATCAGACAGATAGCCAACATCCTGTGGTTTCTTCAGAAACGACACCATCTAGTTAATATTATTATCAGTGCCCCCCCCCCCCCATTTTCTATACGCTACTCCTCCTACAGTTTCACAGGTACAAGCCCCAAACTTTCCACACTTATTTGTCTTTAAAGGGAACCAGAGAGGAATGATTTTATAAAATATAAAAAGTTTATACATACCTGGGGCTTCTTCCAGCCCCATAAGCCTGGATCGCTCCCACGCCGTCACTTCCGGCGGACGCGGCCAATTGTCCGCATCACAGGGGCTCCCTCCATACCCGTACGCATGCGGCTGCGCAGTAGGCAGCCACACGCGTACCTGTATGGAGGGAGTGCCCTGTGATGTGGAGAATTGGCCACGTCCGCCGGCCGACTGGCGGTAATGATGGGACCCGGTATCGGCGGTTCCAGGAAGCGGAGGACGGCGGCGTGGGAGCGATCCGTGCGTATGGAGGAAGCCCCAGGTATGTATACTTCATCCTCTCTGGTTCCCTTTAAGCCCCACCCACATGCAGAGTAGCACAGAAAAGGATTAAGATGAAATAGGGCCCTAGACAAGATAGCACTTTTTTGGGCGCTACTCTACTTTAGGGGACCCAACAGGAAACCTCATAGGGAACAATTCTCCAATCACAGCATCCTTTACCGCACAAAGCATTGTGAATGGCTGAACAGGGTGGGTGTAGTTTATTACAACCTAGAAGTTCAAGAGCATGCCGTCCACCAAATCACATTAGCTAGATTTCCCTATGAGGTTTCCTGCTGGGTCCCCTAAAGTAGACTAGCGCCCCTTGTTGTGCACAGCTGATGGTCACCTGACTTTTTTGGTTAGATTTGGTGGGGGTAGTATCCACCAGGCCCCGAGACCAGACGCGTAGCTTGGTGGGGGGGGGGGGGGGGTCGGGGTAGGATCCCAAGGGCGCCCATTGGGGATTTTACACCCCCCCCCTGGCCGCTCGCTGCCAGGCAGGAGCAGCCCAGCTTCAGACCTCCGACCAGCCTGCAACCACTATGCGGGCGCTAGGACGTAGCGGACACCGCACTGGTATGCAGAAGTGACATCACTTCCGCATATACAGCGTGGTGTTCACTGAGATCGGTGCATCCACTCTAACTGGTCGACAGCTGATACTGAGGTCTGAAGCTAGGCTGTCCCTGTCACTATCTAACCTGGGGGGTCCCTGTCACTACCTGAACTGGGGGGCTTGTCACTACACACACTGGGGGTCACCAGTCAGTAACTGAACTGGGAGCTCCTGTCACTACCTAAACTGGGGGGTGAGAATGGGCCCATAGGTTATTATTGCACTAGCGCTTTAAAAAGCAATAGTGCTTCAGCGGTTTGCCGAAATCGACGGCAAAATGCTCAGATGTGAACGGGGTCTTTAGGCATTTACCAGGCATAATAGCAAAATCCGACATTCATATTTGGCATGTTAACCCTCGGTGGATTGTGGTACCTGGGTTTTTTTTTTTTACTACTTTAAGACCGGCCCATGCCAATGGGCGTGGCCACAGAGGCAGCCCCAGGACTGCCGAACGCCAAGGGGAGGTGGGATCGATTGTGTGCTTGGTTGTGCGGCCCTGCAGCTTGTCCTTAAAGCTGTAGTGGCCAATTTATCAAAACATGGCCTGGTCTTTAGGGGTTTTAACACCCTGGACCTCAAGAGGTTAAGGCGCATTGTGGCCAAAGGAGCAAAATCCGACAGTGCTATTTGGCATCCTAACCCTCCGTGGATTGTGCTTCCTGTTTTCAAACCAATTTTGAACCATGGCACAGGATGACTATGGGGGGAGGGAGGGTGGGGGTTGTTAGAAGTGAAGCTACTTTTTTGTCCCAATCCAGATTAGATTCTCTTTTAATAGGAACGGTAGTGAAAAGTACATATAATATTCATTTTAAAATTATTTCGTCAGTGTTTGTCATTTGTAAAACATTCACAGCCCGATGTACATTCTTACATTTATCGTAGCTACATGTTTTAGTTCTGGCAGCAGATCAGTGCCGGATGTTTCTTTCTGAGAGTTGTATGCACAGGGGGAGATATTGCTGGCTTGGCAGTTGGAAAAAGCCATTATTTCCCACTATGCAACAAGGTGCATTCAACCTCATGCAGCCGCAAGTATTGGGTCCTGCCTTGATGATGCCATCAACCCACAACACGTTACATGTGTCAATATGTAGCTTGGTGTGCTGTACTTCTGGCATGGAATTACTCCTCATTATCAGTGCAGTGTCTCATTTTGCTCAACTAAGGGTGGGGTGCATGTTGCCCACTACAAACCAGGGAACTACAGTGGAGCAATAATGACCAGTAGGCACCACAGAACACTATAGGTGAGTGAGGGTGCCACGAGACAATTTAGTGAATTAAACATGTTGAGTTCTGCAAATAAAATTGTGACCTTGCTTAACATGTGGCAGGGGTGTGTCTTGATGCCCCCTTTGAGGCTATGCTAGCGAGGTTTGCCATGGGGCACAGCATTACGTGACCATAAAAAGCATCTCATGACTGGTGCAATGGAGGAGGTGGGGGGTGACAACTCCCTGGGAGAGGGGGTTCATGGTTGCATCTGGGAGTCCCATTTACCAAGGGGATTCCCAGATGCTTGCCCCCCCCCCCCCCCCCCTCCCCAGGAGAATTGAGTAAAGGGGTGCAAAGTACCATATCCAAAAGGGTTAAATTACATAAAACACACACGAATAAAGTCCTTTATTATTCTTAATTAACCAAAAATACTTAGTTGTACCTTTAAAAAAATTCTGATGCCAATATCCTCTATCTTGCGACTTTCTTGATACATTGATTGAAGATATCCACAGACCCTACGCCACACACTGCCATCAGCTATACTAATTATAGCACAGCTGCATCTTTCTCCATAGCTTTGCCCTCTCCTCCCTGCACCTATCACCCCCACTGGCAACCTTCTTAAAGGGGAACTCCCAGATGCCACCATAAAACCCGGCAGTGAGTCATCAACCCCCACCACCTCCTGGGGCAGCCTAAAGATGGGCATGGATGGCCCAGAGCACTTCTGAGGATGAAGATCAAAAAAATATAGGTTTGGAAGAGATGGGCAACAGCTTGAAGATGGTCAGAGTAGGTGCAGTTTCTAGGCTAAAATGCACCCAGGGCGAGGGTGTTAAAATTGGGCCCCCACCGCGGAGCCAGGTATACATGCCCACAGTATAGGTTATCCAGGTCTAGTTGCACTCAATATAGGTATCCAGCTATAGGTCCCCTCAGTATAGGTAGCCAGGCATAGTATAGGTAGCCAGGCATAGGTGCCCCAGTATAGGTTAGCCAGGTAGGTGCCTCCAGTATAGGTAGCCAGTATAGGTAGCCAGTATAGGCTAGGTAGGTGCCCCCAATACAGGTTAGATAGGTAGGGGACTTCCAGTATAGGTTAGATTAGGTAGGTGCCCCCCAGTGTGGTTAGATTAGGTAGGTGCCCCCCAGTATAGGTTGATTAGGTAGGTGCCCCCCCCCCAGTGTGCTATATACACACCATATATACTGCTATATAAACCATACATACACCATATACCCCAGCCATACATACACAGCTATATACATTATATATACACACTATATACCCCAGCCATACATCCACAGCTATATACATTATATATACACACTATATACCCCAGCCATACATGCACAGCTATATACATTATATATACACCGTACATACACCATATACCCCAGCCATACATACACGGCTATATACATCATACATACACCATATACTCCAGCCATACATACACAGCTATATACATTATATATACACCGTACATACACCATATACCCCAGCCATACATACACAGCTATATACATCATACATACACCATATACCCCAGCCATACATACACTTTACACAGCTATACATTCACTAAACATGTATACACAATACATTAACACATACAAGTATCTTGGGCAGAGCGCTGCACGGGGATGAACGGGAGGGAGGAGAAGAGGAGGGAGGAGAAGAGGAGGGAGATCGGACTACCAAGAGCTCTCAGCCATACACTGCTATATACACTATCCATACACCATACAGACACAGCCAGGATAGCAGCAGTGAGTGACAGACATCCACACAGCAGGACATACATTAGACACATATATACACCAGCCATAAATACACTTTACACAGCTATACACAATACATTAAAGTATGTTGGGCAGAGCGCTGCATGGGGACGATCCATACACCATACAGACACAGCCAGGATAGCAGCAGTGAGTGATAGACATCCACACAGCAGTACATACATTAGACACATATATACACCAGCCATAAATACACTTTACACAGCTATACACAATACATTAAAGTATGTTGGGCAGAGCGTGCATGGGGACGAACGGGAGGAGAAGAGGAGGGATATCGGATCACACACACACACACAATACATTAACACATACAAGTATCTTGGGCAGAGCGCTGCACGGGGATGAACGGGAGGGAGGAGAAGAGGAGGGAGGAGAAGAGGAGGGAGATCGGACTACCAAGAGCTCTCAGCCATACACTATACACTGCTATATACACTATCCATACACCATACAGACACAGCCAGGATAGCAGCAGTGAGTGACAGACATCCACACAGCAGTACATACATTAGACACATATATACACCAGCCATAAATACACTTTACACAGCTATACACAATACATTAAAGTATGTTGGGCAGAGCGTGCATGGGGACGATCCATACACCATACAGACACAGCCAGGATAGCAGCAGTGAGTGACAGACATCCACACAGCAGTACATACATTAGACACATATATACACCAGCCATAAATACACTTTACACAGCTATACACAATACATTAAAGTATGTTGGGCAGAGCGTGCATGGGGACGATCCATACACCATACAGACACAGCCAGGATAGCAGCAGTGAGTGACAGACATCCACACAGCAGTACATACATTAGACACATATATACACCAGCCATAAATACACTTTACACAGCTATACACAATACATTAAAGTATGTTGGGCAGAGCGCTGCATGGGGACGAACGGGAGGAGAAGAGGAGGGATATCGGATCACCAACACAACGTCCTTACAAAAATAGAATCCTTCCTTACCCTGCTAAAGTTCTAACTCTGAGGGCTCCCCTAGCAGACGTCCAAACTCTCTGAAATCCACTTCAAACTGTCGTGCCCCGGTGTCCTCGGGGAAAGATGTAGTAGCTATTTCGTACGACCCCCCCCCTCCTATGACGCGTTAATGGATGTGCGCATGCGCACGCATGCGCAGTGCTGAAGGGAGCTATTTAGGATGGGTAGCTGTTATAGACAGGACACCGGTAGACTTGGGCGCAGGATACAGTGGCATATGGCTGATCCTGCTTCTGCACAAGACCGGGCCGTGTTTATTATTCCCCCTCCAGGCCGCCATGGATAGTGGCGATGATATAATTTGGCTTCCAGCGATTGCTGGAGGCCGAATTATTGTGTTTTATAAGCAACCTCGGCTCCATCTTCTGACGGCGCCGACGTTACTCACTGAGCACTGCTCAGTTGTGATTCCCATTATAGTCTATGGAGGCGCCGGCTGCACCCAAATCTAGCAGCGCCGAAAAGCATTGCTCCGCCTGCCATAGCGTTTGCTCATGTTATCAATTTCTTACAAAATAGTGGTAACAACCACATGTAGTGAGCTTACCACGAGCAAGAAACAGCCATTTGTCTATGGAAATTCACATTTGGTCCCCTAAAATAGACTAACGCCACATCCAGTCCCCTTTTCTTGATGATTAAAAACGCAATGCTTTCAGTTTGGCTCTAGTAGTGGCAAATATTATTCACATATCCCTTACCTGGTGTTTATTGCTTTAGCCTCAGTCACGTTTTGCAGTTTTGTTCTTGCTAAACCTCCCCTCTATAGGCTTGTACTGCTGGTGTCTATAGCACTGTAAGGAGAAGGCTGCTGATCTCATGTTCCACACAAGTGCAGTGATTTCCTGCATCTGATCATTAACTTAATTGGCTTATTAGATCAGTAGAATTTGGCTCACGCCCAGACTGAGGTGTGTGGGTAACCTGGGGAGGCTAAATGTGATTACCTACAGCCTGCAGCGTGAGCCATCACATATTCCCATACAGCATGGGGCAGCTGAGGACACCTAGTGGTTGCTTTAGGTTCAGCATATATGAATTTGGGACTTGCTGTGAAGCCAGAGGTAAGAGCTCAGACACACTATAAGGCCTAGTTCACAAGCGCTAAGTGCTTTTGTGAGGTCTTTTGAAAGCGATTTTCCCTTTGCTTTCAGAGCAATTTACGCTTTGTTAATGCTTTTCTGTTGGAGCCGTGTTTGCAATTGGACAGAATGCTCATCGCTCAAGTGAGAACATTCACATAGCCCAACATTGCTTAAAGGATACCCGAGGTGACATGTGACATGATGAGATAGACATGTGTATGTAGAGTGCCTAGCACACAAAAACCTATGCCGTGTTCCTTTTTTTCTTTCTCGCTTTCCCTGTCTGAAAGAGTTAAATATCAGGTATGTAAGTGGCTGACTCAGTCCTGACTCAGACAGGAAGTGACTACAGTGTGATCCTCACTGATAACAAATTCCAACTATAAAACACTTTCCTAGCAGAAAATGGCTTCTGAGAGCAAGAAAAAGATAAAAAGGGAAATTTCTTATCAGTGAGGGTTACACTGTAGTCACTTCCTGTCTGAGTCATGACTGAGTCAGCCACTTACATACCTGATATTTAACTCTTTCAGGCAGAGAAAGAAAAAAAGGAACACAGCATAGTTATTTGTGTGCTAGGCACTGTACATACACATGTCTATCTCAGCATGTCACTTCAGGTATCCTTTACGCGCTTTTAAAAATCACCAATGCTTACATAAAAAAAAAGCTCTAAGGCCCCATTCACACTTGAGCGTTTTGCCAGCGATTTCGGATCGCTAGCGCTTTTCAAAACGCTAGGGTAATAAGTCTGAGCCCGTTCTCATTTGGGCGATTTGCGCTAATCGCCGCAAATCACCCCAAAATGCTAAACGCATACGCATAACCTGCACCATTTTCAGGCGATTTCCCGGCGTTTGCGGTTCAGTGCTATAGAAGCACAAAACACGATCGCTAAAAAAATCGCCAGGTGTGAATGGTGATTTTTTTTGGCGCTAATCACCAAAAACGCCAGAGCAAACCGCTAGCAAAAGCGCTAGCGTTATGCATTTTGTATGTGTGAATGGGGCCTTAGTGTGTGTTTACATTGCAGCGATGTGATTTTGTAAAAATCCCCCCATAGCATTGCATTAGCAAGAGCGTTTCGAATCACTAGCGCTTAGAAAGCTCTTGCGGTGTGAATAAGCCTTAACCGGTGAGTCCTATGCTTCCGATGCAAACCGTTAGGTGATTATTGCATGCAAATCCTTGCACATTGAGAACTGTGCATTTTGATCTAGCTTTGGCGCTGCCTGTGCTCGCTTGCTGAAGCATTGAAAAGAAAAAAAAATACTCCCAATTAAGATACAGTACTATAGTATAGTTTATGGGAAACAGTAAATTCGGGCGCCTGAGGCTAGTGGACAAATCGGGCGCCGCCATTCACTCCTATAATAAATATCGTTTAATGGGCGCCCGATAGGAAAAAAGGGCGCCGGTGAAAAATAACGTTTTAAAAGCGGCGCCCGGAGACTTAATGTTTTATTACTGCTTCTCATGATTACACATTATTTAATGATTTATACATTTTTAAATATTATTATTAAACGAAAAACAGTACAATATTTTTTTCCAAACATTATTTTTAAACGAAAAACAGTACTTTTTTTTTTTACATTATTTTTAAACGAAAAAACCAACAGGGGGGTCTTAGGTTTAGGCACCAACAGGGGGGTCTTAGGTTTAGGCATCAACAGGGGGGGTCTTAGGTTTAGGCACCAACAGGGGGTCTTAGGTTTAGGCACCAACAGGGGGGTCTTAGGTTTAGGCACCAACAGGGGGGTCTTAGGTTTAGGCACTAACAGGGGGGTCTAGGGGTTAGGGGTAGGTACAGGGAGGGTTACTTAGGCACCAACAGGGGGGGGTCTTAGGTTTAGGCATCAACAGGGGGGTCTAGGGGTTAGGGGTAGGTACAGGGAGGGTTACTTAGTAATTTTTTTTTTAACGTTATTATACGTTTCAGTATTTAAACGAAAGATTAACGTTTTTACAATTGCCGATTTAATGCACATTATTTAATGATTTATAACTTTAAAAAACATTAATTTTAAACGAAATATAGTACAATACATTTTTAAACGTTATCCATGCTTATCGTTAAAAACCCGGCGCCCTTTTTTCCCAGCGCCCCTTTTTAACGTACGCTAGTTTATGTGCTTGGCTATGACCATTTCTGATATAGTAAACTTCTGATAAAGTAAACAACTTGGCCCAGTCCTTTGGAGTTTACTATACAGGGATTCTACTGCACAGTCACTTGACATCCAGTTAGCACCCAAAGCTACTTGGTATCCACTGTTTGGCCCGGGACCCACTAGGAGCGCTTTTCAAAGCGCTTTTGATTTGAAAAGCTCGAGCATGTTAATTGCAGCGCAGATTTGGGCACAGTGGGCACCACCATAGACCATAATAGGAATTACGGCTACAGCAGCGCACATAGTAACTTCAGCGCCGTCAGAAGAGCTGTTACTTTTAAAACACTGTAATTTGGCCGCCAGCATTAGCTGGAAGCCGAATTACAACATTCCCCACCATTCCACGTGGACCTGGAGGGGGAATAGTAATTAATGCCGCCAGGACTTGTGCAGGAGCAGAGTAAGCCGTGTATCAGCTGTATACTGTGCCCAAGTCTCCCGGCGGCGATTTTTCCCGTACGCGTAAAGCTCTTGTTAATGTACTGATATGGGGAGCTTTAAAAAAAATCTCATCCGTCAAGTGGGATCACATCCATATCATTACATTAGAAAGAGCTTTACAAATCACAAGCGCTTAGAAAAGCACTTGTAGTGAGTTCCAGGCCTTACCTGGCACCTACTACTTGTCCACCACCCACTTCTTGTCCCCCAATACCTACCCAAATACTGTATCTCTACCAGCCTTTCACCAGAATTTACCGAAAACTCCCAGCCTGCCACTGGAGTCTACTCATTATTACTTGCTTTCCACTAAAATCTATCACTAAATGCCTAAACCATCAGAATCTATCACTACCAGCCTCACCCACCATAATCTACTGATCACTTCCAGCATGCCCATAGAATCTGCCTGTGATTGAGGTTATCTGCTTGTCAGTGGTAATATCTGCATTTCACTGAGATCTCCTTTATTATTGGTATCATCTACTTGTTATTGGTGATATACTGCCTGTCCCCAGAAAAGTCACACTCTAATATTTGTTTGACCACCTTTAGCTGATATTACGGCATGCATTCGCTGTAGCATCATCTTGAAGAGCTTCTGTAGTGTCCAAATATTTATTGCCTTTCATGGTTGCATTAACTTTTCATCGAGATCTTGTAGAGATGCAGCCGATGTGCAAATTCTTCTCCAGCACATCTCAATGGAGTTGAGGTCTGGACTCTGGTGGCTGATGCATGTGTGAATAGGATGTTTCATGCTCCTTGAGCCCCTTTCACAATCTGAGCCCGAATGCTGGCATTGTCATCTTGGAACAGGTCTGTGCCGTCAAGGATGGAGAAATTCACTGATAAAATGATCTAGTCATTCAGTTTATAGTCAGCTGACTTAATTCGTTGTGCACATAATCATCCAAGTATTAATTATCCAATAGGGGCACTTACCTATTGCTTTGTTCAACCTGAGAGAGAAAAAAGTTAAGCTATACCATATTTTTCAGCATATAAGATGCACTTTATCTCCCCTAAAAATGGGAAGAAAAAGTCACTGCATCTTATATGCAAAATCCAGGGAGTCCCGACTTATGATCGTCCACTGATACGACCCGCTGTCGGAGACTCCCTATATTTTCCCTCATGTCCTCCTCCACTTCCTGTGCATAAATACAGTAAGCGGCAGCGCAGCTCACCTAATCCACAGCTCCAGCAGCAATCACAGACCTCTCCTCTCCTGCTTGGCTCCCATAGTGCTGGCTTCTGCTGGTCATCAGCATCTAGGGGAGCTGTGCAAGAGGAGAGGTCTGTGATTGCTGCTGGAGCTGTGGATTAGGTGAGCTGCGCTGCCGCTTATAGGCCTCAATTCATAAACAGCAGTGCGATAAAAAAATCTTGTCGGGAAAATACCGCACTCTGTATTTTCCCGGTCTGTGTGCTAATTCATAAAGATTTCCCCAGCTGACCTTGGAGGTCGGTAAATTACCGCAGCTCATTGAGCGGTAGAGTAGAGCAGTGTCTCGATTCTCTCTTTGCCCTGCAGAAATGAATCACAGAGACGGCTCTCTCTGGCTCTCTTCACTGATGACTCAGACAGAGGAGTCACACAGTCTTTCCCTGCCTGCTCAAATGATTCACACAGAGGGCTCTCTGGCTCTCTCCACAGATGAATCAAACAGACTTCAGCTCTCTGCACTTTGCATTCATCAGAGCTGTCGGTAACTTGTTAAGACCTCATCAGAGGTGTCGGTAACTACCGCCAGGCTTACCGCTTGTTGCAGGCTTTATGAATTGACATTTGCTGACAATTTACTGACATGTGTTGTCGGTAACTGCAGCCAAGTCGGTAATTTATCTCCCTGGTCGGTAATGTCAGCTTTTCATGCGGTAACAGCCTTTATGAATTGACATTTTGCTAAGTGGTCGGTAAAGCTTGCTGTTTTCAGCATTACCGCATGAGGTAATGCTTTATGAATCAAGGCCATTGTGTTTATGCACAGGGAGTGGAGGAGACCGGTGGGCGGAAGAGATCACAGGGGGACAAAAGGGGAGCAAGGAGAACACAATAATTGGGGGAGAACATCTACAAGACACTCCTGGACCGGTCATAGTCCGCCTCTGTAACCGTACGAGTCAAAAAATAGAGCCGTAATCGACCATAATGGGGGTTACAGCTATAGCGGCACTCAGTAAGTAATTTGGGCGCCGTCAAGAGACATCGCCCTAATTACGATACATAACAGCGTAATTCAGCCACCAGCAATAGCTGGCAGACTAATTACGTTATACCAGAGTCCACAGCGGCCGGAGGGGGAACAGTAATTGATGCCGCCAGGACTTTTGTAAGAGGGTGTGCCATTTTAAGCCCAATAGTATAATGGTTAAAGGACAACTGAAGTGAGAAGAATATGGAGACTGCCATATTTATTTCCTTTTAAGCAATACAAGTTGCCTGCTGTAGTAGTGTCAAAATCACACCAGAAACAAGCATGCAACTAATCTTGTTGGATCTGACAATAATGTCAGAAACACCTGATCTGCTGCATGCTTGTTCAGGGTCTATGCCTAAATGTATTAGAGGCAGAGGATCAGCAGGACAGCCAGGCAACTGGTATTGCTTAAAAATAAATAAATATGGCAGCCTCCATATTCCTCTTGCTTCAGTTGTCCTTTAAGGCTCATACACGCTTGACTAAAGTCACCTAAGGTGGACGATAATGACCGCCTCAGCCAATAATCAAGCATGTGTACAGTAATAAATATGGCAACCTCCATATCACTCTCACTTCAGTTGTCCTTTAAGGGCTTTGCCTCGTACACAGGGCCGGATTTCTGGCAAGGCCACATAGGCCATGGCCTAGGGCACCAGAAATGTAGGGGCAACTCAGTGAGGGGCAGTAAAGCTGTTTTATGCAGCCATCCCTATCTACAAGGAAAGTTTTAACCTTTAAACTCTCTGTCCTGTACTTGTGTCATCCCGGCAAGTCCTGTAAGCGCTATCCTGCAGGTACACATCAGCCTAACTCACATGGTGACACAATGGGTCCATCATTAATGAGATGGCAAACATAACATACAAGTTGTTAAGGAAAACATAACTTATAATCTATACGCATATTACTAAAATAGCTATTGTCTGTGACATCCAATGATAGAAAGTAAGTAGATTTCTCATTGGGGCACACAGAGATAACAACCATACAAACGGTATACTGTATTTGGCCTAGGGCGGTAAAAAGTACAAATCCGGCCCTGCTAGTCGTACACAGGAGACCCAGGTTCAAATCTCGGCTCTTCCTGTTCATTAAAGGCAAGACTCCCTAACACTGCTACTGCCTATAGAGCGCACCCTAGTGGCTGCAGCTCTGGCGCTTTGAATCCACCAGGAGAAAAGTGCAATATAAATGTTCTGTGTCTTTATCATATATATCATCTAGGTAAGTATATAAATTAAAGGACAACTGAAGTGAGATGATGAATATGGAGGCTGCCATATTTATTTCCTTTTTAAGTTTCCTGGCTATCCTGACGATCTTCTGCATCTAATACTTTTAGCCATAGCCCCTGAACAAGCATGCAGCACAGCAGGGGTTTTTAACATTATTGTCAGATCTGACAAGATTAGCTGCATGCTTGTTTCTGGTGTTACACTAGTGCAGTCAAATAGATCAGCAGGATGCCAGTCAACTGGTATTGATTAAAAGGTTATAAATATGGCAGCGTCCCTATACCTCTCACTTCAGTTATCCTTTAACATTGGCTTGGCCACCAGAGCAGGAAGTTGGAAGTGAGAAGTTGGCAGATACGTAAAAAAAATATCCCACTTTAGCTGAGGAACGTTGAGTGCTTTCAGTTCCCCCTGGGTACATGAAGTGACAGTCACCAATCCTAGACACAGTCACCAATCCTAGAACTTTTGCCTGTGGTCACTTTTTCATTTTTTTCTATGTAGGAGCACAACTCTGCGGAAAACTAGAGGTTATAACTGTGTGGGTGTGCAGAGTGCAGAAAATTAGTGAGCAGAAAATCCAAGTGCTGTTTTTTTTGTGTGTGTCAAAACCTCTTCTGTGACTAAGGCCCAGTGCACACCAAAACCGCTAGCAGATCCACAAAACGCTAGCGGTTTTGGGTGCGGAGTGCAGATATTTAGGGCAGTGCACACCGAGCATATTTGGATGCGATCCGCCTGAGCATCCACTTGGCTATTGTATTTCAATGGGCTGGTGCACACCGGCGGTTTGAGGTTTTTAGCAAACCGCAAACGTGCAGCAGGAGGCACGTTTGCAGTTTGCTACAAACCTCAAACCGCTGGTGTGCACCAGCCCATTGAAATACATTAGCCAAGCAGATTTACAGGCGGATGCGGCCGGCGGATCGCAACCAAATCCGCTCGGTGTGCACTGGGCCTCAAAGACTTGTTTTAGAATATGTTTTAATGACTTGAAGCACCCCAGCTGGAAAACTGAACAAACTACTTTGGCCTAAAGTTACGTCAAGCGTAAAAAATTAAATCAAAAACAAAAATCACAATTTTCCTTCCCTAGTCACATTCAGCTGGTCTTGGAAGCAGCTGTTGCATAACAATGTAATATCCAATTCTATCAAAACACGTAATTAGAAAAATAGTATTGTGCTTATTACAACCAGTGTAGCTTGCTCACAAAAGCTCCCTGCTGTAAATCCAAACTTATCTGCCAAACTCGAGGATCAAAGAACAAGAATTGGCTGCTTGGAGGGCTCAGTGTCAAGAAATGCTCCTGAATAAAATGAAAGTAAACCTATTAGCCATGAAGCAGAGAGGAAATTGGTATACAGACACACCCCACCCCCATTTCCAACACACACCAAACTTGTTATGGAAATAAAAGCCTACATTTATTTTTTAAAAAATTTCACACCACCAAACAATGATAACATGCAGGTGAGGACACTAAGCGTTCCGACGTCACATTATGGAATGTCATAGCATGTGAAATGGTAGAGACAGCACGCTAACACGCAGAGTGCAGTCACCCATAGCAACCAATCAGAGTGCAGCAAGGTACAGTGATGTGACTATAGCAGGCTGAAGACAGTTATATGTGGTTGTTAGGGGTTACAGCACACAGAGCTGCTTGAGGGGGAATGGGGAGGGAGTAAAGAGGACATTCTGCTCCCCCTTTAGTCATTTGTGTCGCATCAGCACAGCACCATCCTCTGTATACTGTATCATAGATATCTCAGAAATGGCCATTTTCAATGCTCTCCTTCCATTGCAGCTGCTGACAGAGATCCCCCTCTTCACTTGGTTTCCCCCACCTAACCAAGCTAAAGCCTTGTATGCATTTAAAATCATTGACGACAGAAATGATTGTTCCTGATTGTGTCAGGTGATCACCATATGGAAAAAAAAAAAATAACTCTTGCATGGCCAATCAAACTACAAGAAGCCTCTGAGGTTGAAAGACTCTTGTGCAAACATCAATGATCATTTTATGTGATGAAAATATAACGTGTATGAAGCTTAAAAAAAAAAAAAACAGAAGCGGTCCGCTAAGGCCCCATTCATACTTAGAAGCGCAAAACGCCGGCGATTTTTGCGGGAGTGATTTTTCTGAGTTTTCACGCAGAAAAATCACTGGACACTGCAGCGATTTCTCCACGATCACGTTTAGCGCTTCTATAGCACTGAAACGCGATTGCTGGGAAATCGCCTGAAAATGGTGCAGGCTACACATCTGCGTTTCGCGATTTGCGGCGATTAGCGCAAATCGCCCAAGTAAGAACGGGCCCATATGGTTTTATTACACTAGCGCTTTCAAAAGCTGCTGTTGCTGTTCTTTTTTCTCTACCTGAAATATTCATCAATGCAACTGACAGTTTTTCTCCAGTTAAATGATAGTGTAACTCGCTGATAAGAAATGACAGCCATAAAACTTGAGCAGGAGATGGATTAAAAAAAATGGTTAACAGTTCACATATTTTAGCACTCTGACACACAGGACAGACTGTGTCATTGAGACTGAGACAAAGCAATAAATCTACATTTTTAGGCTGCATTCACAGTGGGACGCTGCGTTGTAATGCAACATTAAAGTCACAAGGCAGCATTACAATGTAAAGCAAAAAAAAGGTTGTAACTCACATTAACGCTGCGTTAGCGTCATACAGTAAGTACAGTAAAGCATACAGGCACCTGTACCCGCTAACGTGTGCATTTAGAGGTAACGGACTGCAAGCAGTGAGTTACCATAACGCTACACGTTACAATGCGACACTAACGTTGCACTGTGAACGGCCCATAGGATTAGCATTGCAGTGCAGTAAGCTGCGTTATAAGACTTTATAATGCAGTTCCGCAAACTCCTACTGTGAATGCAGCCTCAAGTTTTAAGCAAAACATAAAACTGTGGCATATCTAAAAGTCATTTTTATAAGTTGGAGAATAGATACAATTGTTTCTCATCAGTTTATTTTCACTTTAATGCAGGGGTCATTCTTGTCTTTTAGTTTTCTGGGCCCATTTTTGTTCTGCACACTATGTGCGTTTGTATGCAGCAAAAAAAGTGTTTTTTTCCCAGCAGCTAATGTAATGGATAGAGAAAACTGACAAAATGTGTAGAATTATCCTGCAGGATGAGTTTTTTTTCTGTGCGCGAAAACGCATTTAAGTTTGATCTAGTCTATTGATTAACCACTTCACTATTGAGGGTTTTTTCCCCTTCTGCACCAGAGCAATTTTCACCTTTCAGCGCTCCTTCCATACATTTGCCAATAACTTTATCACTACTTATCCCAACAAAATGATCTAGATCTTGTTTTTTTGACCACCAATTAGGCTTTGTTTGGGTGTTACATTTTGCTAAGAATTATTTTATTCTAAATGCATTTTAATGGGAAATGACAAAAATGAAAACATTATTTCTCAGTTTTGGGCCACTATAGTTTTAAAATAATACAGGTTACCGTAATTAAAACACACACATTTAATTTGTCCATTTGTCTTTAAAATATTTTGTTTAAAATGTTTCTCTAGAACAATGTGTGGGGACAATATTTTATTTGGAAATAAAGGTGCATTTTTTTCAATTGTGTCCATCACTAATTTCAAGCCTAAATTTTAAAAATAACATTAATATACCCTTTTGACATACAGTTCAGTCCCTAAGGTAACTAGTTTTATATTTTTTAGTTTTTTCAAATTATACATATCATTAAAGGGAACCTTAACTGAACGGGGGGTAAAGAGTTTCACTTACCTATTACCAGCCCCCTGCAGCAGTCCTGTGCCCTCGGCGCCGCTCTGGAATCCTCTGGTCCCCCGCTGTCACTTAGTTTCGTTTTTGACGACTTACTAGTCGCCGGCCGCCATGCGTATTATTGGACGCATTCACCAATGCAATTAGCGCTATTGCGGACCGCAACGCGTCCAAAAATACGCGTTGCCGCAGATCTACGCGTGCGGTATTTTTGTACGCGTTGCGGTCCGCAATAGCGCTAATTGCATTGGTGAATGCGTCCAATAATACGCATGGTGGCCGGCGACTGGTGAGTCGTCAAAAACGAAACTAAGTGACAGCGTGGGACCAGAGGATTCCAGAGCGGCGCCGAGGGCACAGGACTGCTGCAGGGGGCTGGTAATAGCCCCAGGTAAGTTAAACTCTTTACCCCCGTTCAGTTAAGGTTCCCTTTAAGTTAGGTAACTATAGGAGAGGGGGGGGGGGGGGGAGGTAAGGGGTTAATTTTAAATGTAAAGGTGTTTTTTTTTTATTAAACAAAAATGAATGTAGGTATAATTTTACTATTTGGTCAAAGGTGTCCTTGCGCATTATTTCGTATTAGCGTACTTATATATAATTATGCGTTCACGTGTTACTCCAGAAGATATGACACAAGCATCTCACTGATGCCATGGTGATCATTGACATGGAGATACGGGTAGAGCATTCCCATTCAATTATCTCCCCACTAACGGGCTGCGGCAATTACCTACGTGGGAGGAAGCAGCTGCCATCCGCAGCCATTGATGAATATCTACGTTCCTGGGCACGAACTGAAGTCCTGCGGGATGTAGATATACTGTAGCAAACCACATAAGTGGTCAGTTGAAATCTGTTTTTCTGTGCAGAAAATGTGCACGAAAGCAGACAAGTGTGACCCCTGCCTCAAGGTTACAACTACACCGGAATCCCGATTCAGCAAGGTCCGATGCATAGCCCCGCCCCTTTCCCAGAAAGCCTGCTGCCAGATTGAGAAAGGGGGCAGAGCTACGCAACAGAACTCGGCTGATTCAGGACTTCAGTGAAGATTATTTTCCAGATGGTGTACCCAGTAATTATATCTTTAAAGTAATAGCGTACTTGTTTTTTTTTTTAAATCTATGCCAAAGTGTGCTTTAACAGGTGTTAATTTACTGCAGAAATGGTTGTCGGAAGTCGTGTGGAACAGACCAAGTGAAGAGGGGGATCCTCTGGCAGATATGAAAGTAGTGTTCCTGAACATAGAGCCTGATTTTCTGCAGCATCTACAGAGCAGAGATGGGTCAATGCGATGCCACTAATTCTCTCCCGCATTCAAATTTAAAGGGCTTTGGGCCATTCCAAGTCACCTGCAAATGCATAAGATTAGCCCAGTTCCAAGCGGCATACAATTTGCATGCTAGCCCAAAATCTTAGAAGCTCATTGGCTGTTTCTATAGAAACCATTTCCAGTGGGTCTATCAGCCTCGAGCTAACAGCAACTAGCATGCTGATAGCTAGTAAGACATTTTAGACCTCCCTGGGTCATGTTGGAACATGGTGAGGATTGCTGAAACGTTAGCAAATTAGCAGATGAGTAATTGCAATTGAATAAATTCAGGAGGTCCTGGGCTCGCGTCAGCAGCCGTCCCCCAAAGAGGCTCACTGACGTCCCCCCCCAGCCGCAGTCAGGGGTCAGTATGCAGGGAGGAAGAAGGAATGGCCAATGACGAGCTTTCAGGCATCCTGGCAGTGGACCGATCCATTGCAGCAGCTGTTACGTTTGATTGGTCCGTTTCCAAACTGCATGTAGAGTATTTGCATAAAATGTCCAACAGCTCGGCATTAGCCTCCCAGTGACACTCCCTGCCTGGGAGATACCTGAACACAAGGAGAACATACAAACTCCATGCAGAACATTTCTCAGCTACTATCTGAATCTGGGACTTCAGCGCTGCAAGCCAAATGAGCCAAATAGTCACCTAGCTGGGCTCATTTGCACACCTCTCAATGACTATGATCTGATATGACCCAACTGGGGGAAACATACCCTAAACACATAACTGCAGACAATGGATGATTCCAGTCCAAGTCAGGGCCGGAGTCTGGTGGTGACTGTCTTCTGCTGCTGTAACCTGATTGGCTGGAAGGGTAGCAGAACATAAAATGATTTCCTTCATGTCCATCCGTTGGACTCCGGTCCCCAGTTCACAAATCACATGACCAGTGAGCAGCAGGTAGAGATGGGGACAGCACAGGCTCCTCCCATGGAGATATCCCGTATAGAGATGGTCAGTGATGCAGCATGCATGCAGCTTGGAAATGAACCAATCAAACGCACTCTCTGCTGATTAGGGCTGGTCTTCTTCCAACCCACATACAATCCAAAATGATCATCTCATCTCCCATGTAGGTGCAAGTGTATGATAAAGTGCTTATTCCGGTCACAGGAAATGTATAATGGAGAATGAACGACATAAATAGCACGGCCCAGATTCTACAGGACGGTCTTTCGTCCCTATTTCCTCACAGGAGAGGTTTCTGCATCCCCTGCCAGCGCTTCCATAGAGGCAAAGGTGGCAATTGCCCCAGAGTCAATGGGGGGCCCTACAAGTTGCCCTCCAGCTATGGTGAGCCATGTCGGCAAGCATGCTGTGTGTTTGATCTGTATAGGAAAAGAAGGTGATGGACAATTTGAATCCCAAAGATGCTTTTTAGGGGACATATGATGGACACCTAATGACATTGTGTGACGAGGGCGGGGGATTGGATTGGGCCTGGAAGGTGGTTCAGGGTCTCTGGTGGTGATTTAGTTGAAAAGGGGATGACGGGGGGCCCCGAAGTTACTTTTGCTGCAGGGCCCCATTGTAGATAGAACCTGCCCTATCTGCATCTTATTCATAAAATACCATTCCAGCTGCCAGAAAGCACACACCTCAGAAATAGCCGTCTCATATTGCTTTTCCTAACTACTCTGTAGTACTTGATAGAAGGGCAGTGAAGCTCCGCCTCCACTTACATACACCATTAAGGATAGGGAGCTCAGACCTGAACAACTCAGACGTTGTGTGCAGCCTGGTTGTACCGATTGCTAGGGGGAATTAGGGCACGTTTCCACTAGCGTGGAAACCAGGCCGAATCCGCAGAGTTTCCCCGCAGGCAAATCTCTCGGGGAAACTCTGCCATAGGAAATAATGGTGCCGCCGGCCGATTCGCTTACCTTCGCGAATCGCTCAGCATTGCCCTCAGTGTTCGCGGGGGAGGCAGCGAATCCCATAGCCATGCATGGCAGGGCTTCTGGGATTCGTCTGCGTACCAGCAGACCCGGAAGTGCCGCCGCGCGTCTCCCAGCCACACGTGGTGGCTAGTGGAAGCGGGCCCTTCAGCTTCAGGAATCAAATCTCAGCAGCTGTTAAACATTCGTTCTGGATTTCTGGAGAAAGATTGCCTTATTTTCTTTTCTCTCCCTCTCTCTCTCATCCACCTCCCTCACTGCTAGAGATAGTCAAAAAGATGCCGGTAATTCTGCCTTGCATGCACACTGGATGCAGTTTGGACTCCGGTCAATCAAATGTACTTCCAGCCAATTCTGATGGACTCTATTCCAAGTTACATTAGACTCTCACTGACCATCTTTACCCAACTGCTTTACACCTTCAATGACCCAGAAACAAATAATGCCCAATAAACTGACTCCCAAACTGCTGGTTAGGTGACCCGTGTGTGCCTGTTTCCTTCAGATCAGCACCCTGGGCGTGTCCTGCATTACCTGCCAATGCCTTGTGGGATACTCTAGCTGTTTGAGCAGTGCAGGGTGGGTGGGAGAAGGCAGAGCAAACGCAGGCCCCTCCCTCTGTTCAGGGGGCATATGTAAAAAGAAGCAAATGTGGGAGGAGACTGGAGGAGGCGTTTCTGACCTGCTCTTTCAGCAGCTATACGAGCTCTACTTTGTTATCAGAGAACATACCAAAGCAGAACTTTTGAGGGCCCGTTTCCACTCTCGCGGAAACGGCCGCGAATCCGCAGAGTTTCCCCGCAGGCAAATCGCGCGGGGAAACTCTGCCATAGGGGACAACGGCGCCGCCGGCCGAATCGCTTGCAGTAGCGATTCGGCCGGAAACCCCCACAGAATTCGCGGCGGAGGCTGCGATTCCCATAGCCGTGCATGGCACGGCTGATGGGAATCGCCTGCGATCCCGCCCACCCGCTCAGTGCCGGCGTGCGTCTACGAGACGCACGCCGCACTAGTGGAAACGAGCCCTCAGACAACAATCACAGGATCTAATTCACACCATGTAATAATGGACTATTGCATTTCTACATAGCAGCACTGAACGTAGTGCAGTCTCATCCATGACCGGACTAACACTTTAATTATACACTTGCAGAATTTCTGGTCTGTGATTGGCCAGATCTCCCCTTTTGGATGTACTCAGCTAGTGTACAAAACATAACCATGCTTGAAACTGTAGTACGGTATAAGTCCACCCTCAGTATTATCGCCCTGGGTTCTCGGGAACGGAGGTTACTGTACTCTTCATATAAGGACACCAGATGTCCGCACAGCTACTGAACACAAACAGACGGGGTGAAATCCACGAGAGACCCAACATGGCCGGCTAGAGCCGCAGTATAGGGCTGGATATTAGCAGCCGTGGACCGTCACAGCCGGAAAGGACTATCACAGCTTCTGGAAGGCAAAGGGGAAGGACACTGTCGGCTGTTCGGGAAGACAAAATAATCTCAGCAGATATCCCTGTACTTCCTGTCTCCATCTTCCCACATCCAATGGTAAAAAAAACGAAAACAGGTCGGGCAACAGCCATGGAAATCCTAAAAGGTACGTAGTGCTGGTGTCAAGTCTCATGCGATGACAGTGACATATGTTTTGTACAAGCAGTATTCACATTTTAATAGCTCTATTTGGAAATTCTTATTATAGGGCTTCATCACACCCTTTCCTGCTCAACAAAAAGTCATTAATTTAAAAAAAACAAAGCTTGTCTGAAGAGGTACGAGAGATGGGCGGAGGGCGGCCATCTTTGCTCTGCCGGTGCTAGCTGCCGTTCACATGTAGGGAGCAGAGGGCGGAGTTAAGACAGCGAATCGATCCACAGGCAGCAGTGTGCGCGGATAGAAGACGGGTTCCTGAGAGATTATACACTCCAGGGTAGGTGGAAGGCGTTGGGTGGGAGGGGGGTACAGTGTGTGGCTTCAAAGTTCTGCAGATGTTTCTGTGCCTGAGGACAGACGGAAGATTGGTCAGTGTGAGGCTTAAAGAGAAACTTTACCGAAAGATACTAAAAATAAATCAATACATTGCAAAGGGAAAAAAATTAAAAAATAGTAGATCAAGAAATGATTGATACGCTGTGTGTAATTTGTTCATGTTGTGTGATCTACAGTCAGCCTTCAGGTCATCATCGTTACCACAAACAGACATGAAAAAACAGCACCAACTGGCCTTATCTGTAAACACACCCACTAACAATGTGATCGGCAAAAAGTTGTTTTGTTTTTTTCCCACAATGCAACGAGGTTCATAGACCGGAAACTGTCAGGACCATGGGCCTGACATCACATTGTGGGAGGGGTTTCACAACTATATCAGCCATACAGATGTCCTTGATGATCTATTTAGAGGTAGATTTCTTGACGGAGATCAGTTACTGGGACTGGGATGAAATTCAATCCTGAGTTGAAGTGATCCCAAGCCAAAGCTTGGAATCAAAATCAGATACCTTAAGAGAGGGAAGCTTGAGGATCCTATCGAGGCTTCCCTCTCTACTCAGATCTCCCCTGTTGCTAAGCGCAGCTCCCCTCCAGATCAGGGCCGTGTTAATTCTACTCTTGCAGCGTGGCCGCGTAGTAAACATGCAAACACGGCGGTGCATGCGCAGTAGCATGGAGAGCCCTTGGCTCAGGGTTATTGCGCATGCCTGGGCGAGCTCATGCAGCCACGATACAGGTAGAAGACCTTTGGGGGGGGTGAAGGGGGAGGGGCTACCCTTAGTGACAGGGGACAGTAAGCATACATTTGAACTTGGCGCCGTTAGACTTGAGCGCAGGATACAGCCGGTATATGGCTGATCCTGCTTCTGCACAAGTCCGGCCATATTCATTACTATTCCCCTCCAGGCCGCCATGGATAGTGGGGGAATGATATAATTCAGCTTCCGGCAATTGCTGGAGGCCGAATTCTTGTGTTTTAAAAGCAATTTCAGCTCCGTCTTTTGACAGCGCCGACGTTACTCACTGAGAGCCGCTATAGAAGTAATTCCTATTACGGTCTATGGTGGCCCCGGCTGTGCCCAAATCTTCCTGTGCTGAAAAGTACTGCTCCGGACAGTAGAATAGAGAGGGAAGCCTCAATACTGAGGCTTCCCTCTCTTTAGGTCTAATTTTGTGCCCGAGCTCTGACTCAGGATCACTTTAAAGGGAAAGTCCAGGCAAAAAATTAACAAAAATCTACTTACCTGGGGCTTCCTCCAGCCCCTGGCAGCCGTCCTGTGGCCTGGCCGCAGCTCCGGTGGCTCCCGGTTTCCTCCGGTGCAGATGCTGACCTCGCCAGGTCGGCATCTGCATGCGCTTCAATGTGGGGCATGGAAATCGCACTGACGTCATCAGGATTGTACAGCGCAGGCACAGAACTACTGCACCTGCGCACGCAGTATGGTCCAGATGATGTCAGCTCGACCACATGAGGCACATGGTGGAGTGCAAGTAGGCCTCCGGCGGGGAGTGGAGCTGCAGCGAGGGTACAGGACGGCTGCCAGGGGCTGGAGGAAGCCCCAGGTAAGTATATTTTTATTAATTTTTTAGCCTGGACATATACTTTAAAGTTCCTCTTTAAAGGGAAGGTTCAGGCACGACCTAAAAAAAAATAAATACAAATCCTCTTACCTGGGGCTTCCTCCAGCCCGTGGCAGCCAGGACGTGCCCTTGCCGTGGCCCCGCAGGCTCCCGGTCTTCTTCGGTGGCCGACCCGACCTGGCCAGGCTGGCTGCCAGGCTGGGCTTCTTCTGCGCTTCAAAATGCGCAGAACTACTGCGCCTGCGCAGTACAGCCCGGAGGACGTCCGATGACGTCAGCGCGCCCCCGTGAGGTGCACGTTGGACCGCAGAAGAAGCCTGACCTGGCAGCCAGCCTGGCCAGGTCGGCCACCAAAGACGACCGGGAGCCTGCGGGGCCACGGCGAGGGCACGTCCTGGCTGCCACGGGCTGGAGGAAGCCCCAGGTAAGAGGATTTGTATTATTTTTTTTTAGGTCGTGCCTGAACCTTCCCTTTAAAGAGGAATTGTAGTGAAAATAATGTAATGGATACAACAGATTTTTTTTTCACAGTATTCATTTAGTCAGTGTTTGCCCATTGGGAACTTTCCTCTCCCAGACTCTGATTCTGAAATTTAGCACAGCTGGCGGCTAGTGATGGCAAGTACCAGTTCCTTCTAGTAATACAAAGAATTAGTGAATAGAACTGCATGGAAAGGTGCAATGCTGCGGTGCAATCCATTTTCAATACTTTCTTCGATGAAATCTTTTGATAATAGATGTGCTGTGTGTGGATTTCAGAGAGGGATCGATTGTCTTGCTGAACTGAGGGAATATATATATGCGTGTATGGGCACCTTAGCCTCTTGCCGCCTGCCAAACGGCAATTGGCGTCAAGTCCTGCTGGCATGTTTTGCTGGGGCGCGCACATCCCTGCTTGAGTGACAGAGCTCCGTTCCATCATCAGTCTCCCCGCGGCGAAACTGCCGTCTATTTACATTGTACAGTGCTGCAATCTACAGCAGCTCTGTACTGTGGACACCCGTGTCACTTGACTGTCCCCTGGGGAGGCTCATAGAGACAACGGCTCTTATAAGCTGATGTCTATAAGAGCTGATCGCTGTAAATTGCTTGGGGGGGGGGGGGGGGGGGGAGAGAGGATAAGGCCTGTGGTCCTTAACGGGCTAAAGAGTTTCCACGCATGACGGCATCCGTCTCTGTGACGCAGGCAGGCAGTTTGTCTGATGACCGTACACACCCAAATCCTTCTGGTTGTGCCATGCAGGGCAATGGGTATTCACATGCGAAATATGAAAATAAATGCTGCCAACCATCCATTTTTTCCCCACATGCAAATTCGGAGGCCTTTTTGAGTTCATCTGAATTTGCATGCAGGGAATCGGTCTGATTCCCCCCTAGGAGAAAGAAGCCCAAATTGCATGGTACACACCCTGCAAATTTCCAGTCAAATCGACAGGAACTTCACCGTCCCGGAAGCAGACAGGACATGCTGGAAATGTTTCTAGTGCCCGGTACACACAATGCCATTTACTGTCAGAATGACGGTCAAATCCTTATTTTCGATAGTTCCAATAGTTTTTCTGATAGATTTTCCCATAACTTCTATGCAAAATCGATCAGAAACACGATCGGTAATCAGATCAGTCCTGTAGGAAATAGTCGATTCAACCCTTAATCTAACAGAAAATTGCATCGTGTGTACCAGGCATTGGGGAAACTTCCGTTTATTGGGAATATTGCATGGTGTGTACCAGCCCTAATGCCAAGTGTACACACTATACAATTTCCCATCAGATTTCAGGCCGAATCGATAATTTCCGACAGGTCCAATCTGATTTCCGATAGTTTTTCTGATTGATTTTCTGATTTTCTGCAAAAATTGATCAGAAAAACAGAAATTAGATCTGACATGTCAGAAATTATTGATCCGAAATCTGCTGGGAAATTGCATGGTGTGTACCCGGCATTAGACACAAGCATGGATATCTAGACAATGCCTACAATCCAAATAGATCCAATCCAAGCTGATACATACGAGAGGCCAGAGACACAGAAGCAGAATAGCGTGAGGGTACACAGAACACGTATGATACATACAAGGTACAGGGCAAGCTGCTGTCTTCCTTCTACGTTCATCTCTTCTCCTAAATAGAGCAAAGACATCACATTAATACACAGGAAAGTATTGCGCTGTGTCTGCAGAGTTATTGGGATAACTTCCGACTGACTCCTCGACTCCTTAGTCCAGGGGTAGGCAACCCGCGGCTCCAGAGCCGCATGCGGCTCTTTTTTACCTTTGCCGCGGCTCCTAGGATGCGGCTCAGCCGCGACTCCGGTAGTGTGTGTCAGTGGCTGCGGCGCGCGTGACGTGTGCTGCCGCTGGCCGGCAGCCTATCAGAGAGGCAGCCGGACCGATGCAGTGCAGGGCTTCGGGCGGCCATTTTCCCGTAGCCCTGCAGTGTAATGCAGGTAGGACGTGACGTCGGGAAGGAAGAGGATCGTGGGAGTTGCGCGCCACAAGGAGGTCGGGACAGGAGGAGATTGTGACAGGAGGTCTTCTGACTAGAAAACTAAATGGGTTTTTCTTTTAATATCTGCTGAAGGATTGTGCATATTGGGGTCAGATCTGCTAACGATTTGTGCATATTGGGGTCATATCTGCTAACGATTTGTGCATATTGGGATCATATCTGCTAACGATTTGTGCATATTGGGGTCATATCTGCTAACGATTTGTGCATATTGGGGTCATATCTGCTAACGATTTGTGCATATTGGGGTCATATCTGCTAACGATTTGTGCATATTGGGGTCATATCTGCTAACGATTTGTGCATATTGGGGTCATATCTGCTAACAATTTGTGCATATTGGGGTCATATCTGCTAACAATTTGTGCATATTGGGGTCATATCTGCTAACAATTTGTGCATATTGGGGTCATATCTGCTAACAATTTGTGCTTATTGGGGTCATATCCGCTAACAATTTGTGCATATTGGGGTCGTATCTGCTAACAATTTGTGCATATTGGGGTCATATCTGCTAACAATTTGTGCATATTGGGGTCATATCTGCTTACAATTTGTGCATATTGGGGTCATATCTGCTTACAATTTGTGCATATTGGGGTCATATCTGCTTACAATTTGTGCATATTGGGGTCATATCTGATCCTGTATATAGCATTGAGGTAAGAAACAATATATGCAGTGTTAGATTTGTTTTATAATGGTTTTGCGGCTCCCAGTTTTTTTTCTCTTTTCGGAAACGGGTCCAAGTGGCTCTTTATGTCTTAAAGGTTGCAGACCCCTGCCTTAGTCTAATACTTGCCAGGGCTGTGGATTTTGTACAAAAATCATTTGACTCCCGACTCCTCAGTTTATGCAGCCACTGACTCCAACTCCGACTCCAGGTACCCAAAATTGCTCAGACTTCTCGACTCCACAGCCCTGCACAGAGCTATGTACTTTACCATCTAACATGCCTCTGTATCCCAATTGCTCTGCCAACTCTGCCTTGGGGACACTATAAAACAAAGTAAGGAAACTCACATCAGGTTGCTTACTTACCTATGTAGAGGGAAGACTGTCTACCAAAGAGCCTTCCCGGTCCCGTCTTCGTCCCATCACCGCCCCCCATTGAAATTATGCTACCAGCTGTGTCTTTGGCACTCCTCGGGCAGCCTTCGGAAGTACTCACGTCCCTGAGCGCTTCCAAAGACGGCGCATCTATACTGCACATGCACCAGCCTGGACTCATACAAGTGCAGTACTTAATCTAGCGGCAAGGCTTTATGGTATCCACAGCCTCTCGCTACAAAGGTAAGTATCTAACCTCACTTCAGGTACCCTTCAGGAAAACACATTTACTAAAGGAAGAAAGAAAGCTCAGTGAAATCACTCCATCTGGCACTCACCTACACTCCATGGAAACCCTCCAGAGCTCTCTGCTTTGTAGGACTGCAGGACAGACAGACACCAGTCCTCTTCCACCCCGTACTGGCTGAGCACTGAGGCTGTGGGAACACCATATGACAGTCAGCAGATGGGTCAGGCAGGCCATAGTTACAACAGACAGACACAATAATGTGGTATAAATAGTAATTTCTGTTAGATCACATGTCCAATAGAACACTGAAGCCACGCCTCCCTACTGACTGGCAACCATAACATAGACCATCACTCAGTATAGAAGCATGGTTCAGTGGAGGAACAGTCTCACCCTGCTCCTCACTATATGGCCTGTATCACTGCAGTGCTCATGTGACTAAAGAGAACCTGTGCTCCAAATGACTGAGGAGGGGTAGAGCAATGTCAGCAGGAAGAAAATTTGCATCAGTGAATTTCTGTGTAGGGTACTTTAAAGAGAGACAAGTTTATAAATATATAAGATTGAAAGAGCCCCGATTGTAATGCTCTGTGTTAGAGCTGTATTAATCTATATCCAGGCAGCACGGTGGCGGTGTGGTTAGTGTTCTCGCCTTGCAGCGCTGGGTCCCCGGTTCAAATCGCAGCCAGGGCACTATCTGCAAGGAGTTTGTATGTTCTCCCCATGTCTGAGTGGGTTTCTTTCCACATCCCAAAAACATACAGATACGTTAAGTGTCCCTAGACTATGATACATACACTGCACGATACATACACAGACATATGACTATGGCAGGGATTAGAGTGTGAGCCCCTCTGAGGGACAGTTAGTGACAAGACAATATACTCTGTACAGCGCTGCGTAATATGTTGGCGCTATATAAATACTTAAAATAAATAAACTCCGAGCTCTCCGTCGGCAAAACCAGTTCGGACATTTTTATCCCAAGTCTTCCGAAGCGTTGGCCATCCCCACCTTAGCTCCCGTGGCCCATCACCAGCTTGGGAGCAGCCCGTTAGGCTGTGGCTGCTGAGCTGGGGGTGGCCAGAACTACGGTAGAAATGCCATGGCAGTTTTGCTGATTGGGGGGGCGGAGTTTCAGATCTGGGATGATTTGCAGTAGTGAGTGACTTATTGCTGTTGATACCTGCGGATCCTGGCAGCATGAACAGAGCTTTACATTACGTTTTTTATTCTTGGAACCCTTTAATGCTAGAAAGTAAAATTGTACACACAGTTAAATACGAATGACTTTGCCAGTAACTGAATACATAAATTAAATCTGTCCCTAATTCAAGGCCTTACAAGCCCTCTGAGTGCCGGACCCCATATGCCACACTACTACAAGAAATATTCAAGATGGCCGCTTACCTTCCTGCTCAGGAGTGGCGGCTGCAAGCCACAACCTTACCGCCCTCCGCCCCTCCTCCGTCATCACATTGGGGTAGCTGCAGACAGGGAGACAAACAGAAAAATAAGACCAGTAAAGGGTTACAAAGTCGCACCAATTACTGAAAGTTCATTGGGTGCATAACCAAGGTAGTGAGCCAAACTACCATTTGAGATACTTGATAAGTCCAAGGTAAGTTAGCACACCATTTCCAATAAGGTGGCTTTTATTCCATCAGTTAATCCACACTGTTAGGCCCGGTTCACACTTGCGTTAGGTGGCAAACGGATCTGATTACCGGTCAATTGGATCCATCTTCACTCCGTTTGCCTTCAGCTGCTTCCATTCCCTTTCCCCCAAATATGATGGCGACCGGTATACTGAGCAGGAGGCTCCACAAAAATGAAGACCCTGATGAAAACCTGATGCCCAATGTCAAGGCCGGTTCAAGTAACAATTGGGCCCTAGGGCAAAATTAGCCTGGGGGCCCCCCAACAGACACCCCGATTAAAAAGAGTCATTAGAGGCCCTGTGCTGGCTGCTGACCCTCCCCCAATCACCTCCCAACTTAGACTCTGCAGAGTCCCTGGGGAGCAAAAGCTAAGATGGGGGAGGGACACCTTGGGGGCCCCTACAGGCTCAGGGGCCCTGGGGCAATTGCCCACTTTTTCCTATGGTAGCTCCGGCCCTGCCCAATGTAACAAAGCACTCCTTTTCAAAATAACGGATCCGTTTTTCATCCTTTAAGTGTGATCCTGGCCTCAGTGAGATACTCAGGGAGTTCTTCAAATGAAAATTTGGTGAAACACACACAAATACCCATCACTATTGCCTCATCCTCTCTAGCAATGCGAGGGCAGGACAGCGACTGTGCGAGGGGCATCCCTGCCACTTGTCAGACATACAAGGGCAGGCTGGCACTGCTGCTACAGTAGCAGTAAGGAGGATGGGGTGGAACTTGAAAGGAAAGCAGATTTGGCCAGGTAAGTAGGCATTTCTCAGTGTAAACATACCTTCCTGATCAGTATCGGCATCAATCCATGGCACAGAGTTCACCTTTCAGATCTGCAGCCAGACACACTGCTTTCTTTTCATCTGGATATAGGGAAATCTTTGCAGCCTTCACTTCAGAAAGGTGACTGTTCCAGAATTTCCCACCGGGGGTATATTCATCAAACGCTAGTAATACTGGGGTGCACACATAGCATACGGCAGTATTACCTTCACTTCCACCTGCAGCACTGAGTTACGCCAGCAGTGTGACTCGCGATACTACAGTAGTGCAACCTTTGCTAGAGTAGTGTGACCGTTGCTATGGTAAAGTGCGTAACTAACAAGCGTTATCAATAGTTACCGTAGCAACGGTCACGCTACTCTAGTACCACGAGTTGCGCTACTGGCGCAACTTGCAATGTTGCATGAGGAAGTGAAGGTAATACTGCTAAGCGCTGTGTGCACTGCAGTATTACCACAGTTTCATGAATCATCCCCCTTGTCACAGGAGTTATTAGCTGCACAAGGCAGGATGCTGTTTTACTCATCTGCAACACCTGCACTAATCCACTGACTGGCAGCAAACTGACTATAAGAAATATATTTTTATTATAAAATTGTCATGGTTTTCAAGTTTTTCAGTAATTTAGAGTATAATAATTAGGTACAGTTTATCTTCTAATATAACTTTTAGCATGCTTTTAGTAGTTTGATCCATCATTAGCAAAATAGGAGGAGTAAATAAGTGCACCCCCCCCCCCCCTCCTTTCCCTGTGCCCAGGGAGCCCATCCCAGAAGTGACTGCAGGGGGTGGGGTTTCAGCAAAGAGTAGGAGGACCCCCCCTCCAGGAAGACAAGGGCTGCAGCGTGACGCCATTGCTAGAGCCTTGCAGTGCTAGGTAGGATAGGTGGGAGGTGCACTTTATTCTGTAGATGGGCATGTAAGTCAGAATATATAAAATCAAGGCTGACAATCTCAGTTATGTTAGAAGGTGATCAGTGCCAATGATGCTGAGTGCTCCTCCTCACCGACTCTGCAGCAGACTGAGCAGGAGGTCGTTCCCCCGGTTTGATGAAATGTCCTCTTGAGTTCTGTAAAGGAAAATTAACCAATCAGACGGCGGTATGCAAGCATCACTCTCATGTAAATGGCTGTGACCTTCACTTACGTGGTGATGATTTCATCATTTGTCCTCCTGATCAGTAACACAGGACCCTGGTACCTGGCGGAGAGACACACACAGAGCAGTCAATAACAGGAGTGCTCAACCCGTCAAGCTGAATGGCAGGGGTTTAACCACTTGAGGACCGTGGGCTTACACCCCCCTAGTAAACAGGCTATTTTTTTTTTTTTTTTTACTATTTAGGCCACTGCAGCTTTAAGGACTCGCTGCAGGGCAGTACAACTCAGCACACAAGTGATTCCCACCTTTTCTGCCCACCAACAGAGCTTTCTGTTGGTGGGCTGTGATCCCTGCTGGGATTTTTTATTTTTTTATAAATATTTGTTTAGTTTTTTTTTTTTTTTTTTAAATAAATATTGCTATTTTTTATTTTTTTTGTCCCCAGCCCTTCCTCCCCTCATCAGCCATTAAGCGTGATCGGCTGTCATAGGCATCAGCCTATGACAGAGGATCGCTTCAGTGCTTCGCAGGTGTCACACGGCTTTCCCCAGGACAGCGCTGCCGTAGATCACAGTGCTGTACAGTGTAAATAGACGGCGGTGTCACCGTCTAAAAGTCTCCTTGCGGCGATCGCTGCTGGAGACTGATGGCAGAGTGGAGCTCCGTCATTCAAGTGGAGATGCGCACACGGCGTGACGTGGTCATAAGAGGGTTAAGAAACTTTGGTCAAAATAATTAGATTACTTATTTTTATTTTTACATTATTTATAAATGATTTAGTCAGTGTTTGTCCAGTGTAAAATCTTTCCTCTCCCTGATTTACTTTCTGAAATGTATCACTGGTGGTGACATATTTAGTGCTGGTAGATTATCTCTGCGGAATGTTTGTTTACGGAGATCTCTAAAAGCCAGTACAAAAGAGGGTACATTTCTCGACTTAAAAGCACCCATACACAGTGTTCTCCCCAGGCTCTCACAGCAGAGTGCTTCACCTGAAAAATTTTGGTGACCACGGGGCTGTCATCAGCTCGCCTCCTCATCCTCCTCTTATGCTGTAGGCAGTGTTGCCCCGGTCCTGCCTTCTCCCATCTTGCTCCGCCCAGCTACTTTTTCATTCCACCCGGCTGGAAAAAATGTCTGGGCAGAACACTGCGTACATCTCTCGACTTGGCGGCCGATCAACCATCCGATGAAAATAGTTGCCGCCAAGAGTATGCACGATCAGCGATGCAAATAATTGTGGCTCAAAATTGGTCTCATGTATCGATCGGACATACTGCAAGATGTCGGGCTGTTGTGGTTGATCGGGACCGCAGCAGTAACGGAGAGTGATATCAGGCGACAAACGCGATTAAACCTTCGGCCCGGTTCCCGCAGTGTATAAATGTACCTACCATGTGTGCATTTATATGTCCTGTGTCACCAACTGCGAAGTGCCCATCCGTCTTTGGAATCCACCGCTGTCGCTATGCGGCGTGTATACCGCTAATGGACGAGCAACGGATTCTGAAGACGGATGGCGACACAGGACGGGTAATGTATAAATGCACAGGGGTACATTTATACACTGGGGGGGAAGTGGCGAATGTAGCAGACTCAGAAAATTCCCAATAGATTTAAATCGGCCTGCGGTGTTTGGGCAGCCAACAGAACTCTCTTCAATCAGAATTGATCCGAGAGAGATCTGTCTCTTGGTCAAATCTGCCCATCATCGCTAGATGTATGGCTACCTTTAGTATGCTGAATGTGGTACGTATGGAAGACACTGTGTGGACAGAGATAACGTACCTGCAAAGCTGCTCAGAGTTGTTTAGATTCAGATACTTCCGCACTGTTCTGGTGACCAGACCTCCTGCAGGAAGAAGAAGATGGACTTTCATACCAGACAAGAATATGAACGTTGTACTTCATAAAATGTAAGGCCAGGACAGAGGAGAGGGAAACCACAAACAGATAAAGATTATCTTACTCCAACTGTCTGGCATGACTTTCAGGGCCAGAGGAACCAGATCATCGAAGGAGGCATCCAGGACCAGAGCGCTGATATCTGGGTAGGACATACAGGCCCACGTGGCTGTACAAGACAAAAGACATTCATGCATCTTTAGCTTTTTTTGTTCAAAAGGTACCTCCAAGCATTAGGTTGTGTAATATGACCAGGCTTAAGGTGGCCATACACTTGTAGATTTGCAGCAGATTTGACCATCAGATAGATTTCTGTCAGATGCCTGTCAAGCCAAGTCAAATCTGACAGGAATCTGACATGTGCCACACACTAGGAACAGATTTCAGAATGAAATCTATTGGAAATCGATCTAAATGCATTATTGGGCTATTAGATCCAATGCAAATCTATGGGCCATCGATCTGCTGGCAGCAGAGGATTGACCTAGATTTTCCATCCTGTCAGATAGATCAAATCAATTGAAATCAGCTGCAAATCGATCGACAGACTTGATAGAATCAACTGATCCGCCTAGCGGATCAGTAAAAATCAGTCTTATCAGTCTGATGACAGCTTGTGCTCACGTGCAACTGTCGTCAGACCGACCGCCCTGCAACCCGTAGTTTGAAAAAGTCCAGCGTGTGTACGCGCCTTTAGGCACACTATCATACCAGACAGATAGTTCTTGCTATTCTATATGCAGATAGGTCCTCTGGTGGCATCTTCCCCCACATTACCCACTCTGATTCCCACTCCCTCCCAGAATGTCTGGAAGCTCCAGCACCCCCTCTTACCTGTGAATCCTCCGATAGACCAGGCGTACACAATGATATCTTCCAGCTGGAAGCCGAGCCTGTATACGGCATACTGGACCACCACGTCCATAGCATTCGCCTCGTTCTGAGGAAATGGGACACCCTGTGGCAATGAAGAGGAACCCTTGTTATAGACAATCCTTCATTCACACAGAAGATTCCTCAATGCTGCAGGAAGCAGACACACAGGACAGCTCTGACAGGTAGACTCTTGGAAAATATGGCAGAAGCCAGCCAACATGCCATAAAGCTTTAGATCAGGGGTGTCAAAACTCAAACACAAAGTGGGCTGAAATTGAACACTGAGACCAAGTCGCAAGCAAACCTCTACTGGCCACTTCCCTCCCTTGTAAAGTTCTATGGTGTTTAATGCCACCCCTCCCCTCTACAGTTCCCTGGTGTCTAGTGGTCTCCGCCTTCCCATACAGCTCCCCGGTGTCTAGTGGCCTCCTCCTTCCCATACAGCTCCCTGTTGTCTAGTGGTCTCCGCCTTCCCATACAGCTCCCTGTTGTCTAGTGGTCTCCGCCTTCCCATACAGCTCCCCGGTGTCTAGTGGCCTCCTCCTTCCCATACAGCTCCCTGGTGTCTAGTGGCCTCCTCCTTCCCATACAGCTCCCTGGTGTCTAGTGGTCTCCGCCTTCCCATACAGCTCCCCGGTGTCTAGTGGCCTCCTCCTTCCCATACAGCTCCCTGGTGTCTAGTGGTCTCCGCCTTCCCATACAGCTCCCCGGTGTCTAGTGGCCTCCTCCTTCCCATAAACGGCTCCCTGCTGTCTAGTGGCCCTTTCTCCCCTATACAGTTCCCTGGTGTCTAGTGGCCTCCTCCTTCCCATATACGGTTCCCTGCTGTCTAGTGGCCCTTTCTCCCCTATACAGTTCCCTGGTGTCTAGTGGCCTCCTCCTTCCCATATACGGTTCCCTGCTGTCTAGTGGCCCTTTCTCCCCTATACAGTTCCCTGGTGTCTAGTGGCCTCCTCCTTCCCATTTACGGCTCCCTGCTGTCTAGTGGCCCTTTCTCCCCTATACAGTTCCCTGGTGTCTAGTGGCCTCCTCCTTCCCATATACGGTTCCCTGCTGTCTAGTGGCCCTTTCTCCCCTATACAGTTCCCTGGTGTCTAGTGGCCTCCTCCTTCCCATATACGGTTCCCTGCTGTCTAGTGGTGCTTACTCCCCTATACAGTTATCTGGCGTCTAGTGCTGTAACAGGATCAGCTGTATATAGGCTGTATCCTGCACCCAAGTCCCCTGCCGGTGATTTATCTAGCACGCTAGAGTAACTGGTAGAATATCTGTGGTGGTAAGGACCTACCAAGACACCCTTTAGTGTGGTGAGCAGATCAGTGTTCACCATAAAACTGAAAATGTTAGTACTACAAAAAAAATGTATACCAATAAAAAAGCAAAAAAAACAACAACAACAACTTACTGTGCTGCCTGCAAAGCCAGGATGATTCCAGCCAAGAACAGAATAACCAGCTATAACAAGAAAGAAAAAAAAAACAATAAAATGTAAAAAATGAGCATGAATGTTTTAACCCTTTCAGGACAGCGTGGCTCTAGCCCAAGGACAAAACAAAAGTTTGCCTTCTTAAATCATAAGGTATCTGCAATTATTCAGATTGCAGTGAGCATATGTCATCTCCCACAATGCATCACTGCCGAATATGCAAATCGTCATTTGTTGTCCCTGATAGCTAGCCACACCTCTAGATCCTCTAGAATGCAATGATGTCTCATCTTGTTAATTGTGCAGAGCCACAATAATCCAACATGCATACACTGTATTGGATTGGTTGATCCTCATTAGTGCATGGCATGGATTAATGTGGCTCTATGGGGTAGGATTTCAAGCACCCTTTTTTTGGATTTCAGAGCTGTGATTAGCTCACTGTGATCACAGGGTCAGGAACCAATGAAATCAGCTCCTGCACAGAGTGGGCAGCGGCAAAACAAAGTGACGATTTTGGTGTGAGTGCGCAATGGGAACAGGTGAAATCTACGTCCGGTCAGAGACTAACAGCCACACATAGGATGTCGATTTCCCCTGTGTCAGTCCTGAAAGGGTTTAACACACTGCATTTTCAGCAGGGTAATTTCAGCTGCAGTCCATTTTGGAAATTCAGAATTAGCCAACTACATTTAAAAAGATACAAGTTTTAATAGCTTTAAAGTGAACCTTAAGCCAGAAAAAAAAAATGAGTTTTACTCACCTGGGGCTTCTACCAGCCCCTGCAGCAGTCCTGTGCCCTCGCAGCCACTCACTAATCCTCTGGTCCCCCGCTGCCAGCTAGTTTCACTTTTGCCGACAGGCCCGTCAGGACTGGCCACGCTTGGTTTTTTTGGCATTCCCCACTGTAATTAGCGCTATTGCGGGCCGCAACGCGTACACAAATACGCGTTGTCGCATATCTATCCGTGCGTAATGCGGCAACGCGTATTTTTGTACGCGTTGTGACCCGCAATAGCGCTAATTACATTTGGGAATGCGGAAAAAGCTACGCGTGGCCAGTCCTGACGGGCCTGTCGGCAAGAACGAAACTAGCTGGCAGCGGGGGACCAGAGGATTAGTGAGTGGCTGCGAGGGCACAGGACTGCTGCAGGGGGCTGGTAGAAGCCCCAGGTGAGTAAAACTCATTTTTTTTTCTGGCTTAAGTGTCTCTTTAAAATGATCAAACCTTGTAAAGTGTTTATTGTTGCAATTATCATCAGAAGTGGAGTTTCAGTTTAAAGTGGACCTGAACTCTTGCACAGGACAGAAAGAAAACAGAGAGAAATGCACCCTGTATGTATTTAGAGAGTTTAGCCTAATTCCCCCGCATCTGTGACTAATCACAACTATGATTTGATCTTTCAGCTGTGTCACCTGACTGCCATGGCAGATAAAGCAGATAAGCTCATTTGTAAACACAGGATGTTAATAATATGTCTGCTTCCATGAAAGCAGGAAGTAGACACACTGCAGATTTATTGCAGGATTTGTATCAGCTGTAACAAAGGAATGTGTTTGTTTTTTTTTTTTTTTTAAAGTTCAGGTCCGCTTTAAAACTAACCGGCCTCATATTTATACAGAGCTTCCGATGTGTGTAGTTCATACAAGGAGAAGCTCTCTCACCTTCCAGTGGGGTGGAGACACATCCAACCTCATAGAAGCCAGCGTTCCCCTCGCAGCAGATCACCTGAACAGTGGGAGGAAGAGGAAGACTAAGCAGTATATGCAGAAGATCAGGGTGAATGTAACACACAGGACTTCCACAAAGCAGGTCCAGGTAACTGGCATACAATAGGGGAACGTACACAGCTACACAATACAGTCCTCCAACCTACAGCTCTACACATACAGTACAATGGATACTTTCCCTAGCCATGCTGTTCCAACATAAACACTGTACCATTTACGTAGGCCATTTTTTTACTGAACATACACAATACAGACTTCTCAAGAAGGAGACATGAAACTGGCCCTATTTAGTTAAAATTTAGTGCACAGTTGAGACGGGACAGGGCCTCTTGATCCCATTAGGAATGAGTGCCCTTAATATTTGCACATAAACTACTTAACAGTGGGACCAGCAAGAGGAGAAATCACCATATGAACAAAGGCAATAGAAACCTGACACAGAATATAACAATATAACAGGGAGTGGTAATTCACTATTATACTAAAAAGCATTCATCCAATTTCCCCATTCTCCTGCAGAGATCAGAAGGAATACAGACATAAGTAGTATATTATGTCTGGCTGTGGCTGTCTGATTGTGGCTCTTGTGTCCTGTACTGCACATGGCCTGCTCTAGATGCATGTACCAGGTCCCAGCCTGATGACATCATCAGGCTGGGACTCAGTAAACTTAGCAGAGGTTGCTCACTGGAGTGCAGGCATGGGAGCACTGCAATTTTTTTCACAAGCTTTTAGACCCTAAAAGCAGGGAAAAAAATATACCACAGAGATATCTGCGGCAGCCCTGCAAATAACTCACCTCCCTTGGAATCAGCGCTGCAATTCTCCCTCCGTCATGACGACAGACGGCGGTCTCACCAGAGGGATCGAGAGCCTCTGGGACCGGAAGAAGAATGGCAGCCAATAATTGGTTCCCAGGGGAGATGAGTTACAAACGCCTGCTGCGCGCAGTCTCTGCATATACCTCCCCGCGGCTACACAGAGTCAGGATCGGGATAACCACTCTTGGCCTGTTTTTTTCCATCTCGAGCCTGAATCAGGGCTACTGCCAATGAGGTTAAGCAACATACGTCTGTGTGCTAACCGATGGGGGGGCCCTTTGGGAAAACAATACATGGGTTACGCATTCGGGAAAACTATCCATGGAATGGGGGACCCCTAGACCACCAGGTTAAACTATAAGGGGGCACAGCATAGGGACCACAACATAGTGCCATCATAATAGGTGCTATACACCGCATGAAGGCTCTATAAGGGTGCACTATATCGGGGCCATAAATAGGAGGTTACCATCAGTACTTTCCTTCTATAGTCCTCTTAGTTCAGGTTTCCTTTAACCACTTAAGCCCTCGGTCGTTTTCACTTTATGTATCCGAGCAAGGTTCACCTCCCATTTATTAGCCTATAACTTTATCACTACTTATCACAATGAACTGATCTATATCTTGTTTTTTCCGCCACCAATTAGGCTTTGTTTGGGTGGTACATTTTGCTAAGAGCTACCTTACTGTAAATGCATTTTAACAGTAAGAATAAGAAAAAAACTGAAAAAATGCATTATTTCTCAGTTTTCGGACATTATAGTTTTAAAATAATACATGCCCCATAATTAAAACCCACATATTGTATTTGCCCATTTGTCCCAGTTATTACACCGTTTAAATTATGTCCCTATCACAATGTATGGCGACAATATTTTATTTGGAAATAAAATAAAAGAGCATTTTTTCCGTTTTGCATCCATCACTATTTACAAACTTATAAATAAAAATAGAAATATTTCATCTTTACCTAGATATTTTAAAAGTTTAGACCCTTAGGTAAATATATATATATATATTTTTTTTTTTATTGTAATTTTTTTTTTATTATTATTAAACATTTTATGTGGGTATTTTTGGGAGGGTGGAATGTAAATAGTATTTGTTTTGGGCAAATATGTGTATTTTTATTTTTTTTTACATTTAGATGTTTTACTTTTTGGCCACAAGATGGCAACCTTGAGTTTGTTTACATGACATCACTCTAAGCGTAACATGTACGCTTAGAGAGACATAGGAGGCAGAAAAAGCGAAACTTCCAAGGGAAGCTGTCACTTTTTCTGCGGGGGAGAGGAATCAGTATTGCACCATGGCCCTATTCATTGATTCCTGGGCTAACGATCCGCGGCTGCGCACATGGCCTCCTTGACGTATATGGTTGTTTGTTATAATCTTTTTAACTTCCTGTGTTCTTAACATAAGTTCTTTGCTTGCTACATCTATAGCATTAGAACCATAGATTACCACAGCAAGTGAAGTGAATAACATCTCAAACTTCACCTGTCAAAGGATGGGGCATATTAAGCAGCAAGTGCTTAAAGGAAACCAGAGAGGAGGCAGCATAAAGGTTTTATACATACCTGGGGCTTCCTCCAGCCCCATCTGCATGGATCGCTCCCATGCCCCGTCCTCCGTCTTCTGCACCGAGTCCCGTAGGTTCGGCCAACCTCTGCGCAGTACTATTCTTTGCCAGAGCCTCCCTCTGGCAAAGACTAGTACTGCACAGAGGCTGGCCGAACCTACGGAACCTGGTGCAGAAGACAGAGCGAGTGCAGTGCCCTCTGCACTGCACTCGCTCAGACTGGCCGAACTTACGGGACCCGGTACACTTTAAAGTGGGATGAAACTCCATATTAAACTGAAAAACTAAAAAAAAAAAAATAATAATAATAATCCAAAAGGAAATTACTTTTATTTAGCTTACCTATCCTGTTTTAAGTGATCACTGTCAGATTTAGGAGAAATGTGGTATGAACATAGAAAATAATATTTCTGCTGGTTTCCATCTTAACTGTTTATCTGTCATGCCAAAAGTGGTCACTTGTACACTGTTCTTTTTTTTATAAACCAGCTCCTTGTTAATTTTCCCTCCCTACAGCCACAGCTTACTGTTGTCCCTCCCACAGAAAACCTTACCTAGACAACATGCTTACATCACTGTACACATACTTCAAAAAGAAAAGAAAGGGGGGGGGGGGGGAATTCAATTACCTTCTAATCATAGTATTCTCATCTTATTTGAAATAGGAAGCTTTCTGTTATCTGCACGCTGAGATAAGCTGACTACTGTGTAAAAAAAAAAAAAAAAAACCTTCCCACAATCCTGCAGATAGGCAAGGCACCCAGAAAGGTTTTTTTTTAATTTTTTTTTGCGGTTTAAATCTATTTTGGAGGGCACGATTTATTATTTTTGGATGCAGAACGTTCACAGCTTGTTGCATATGGACAGTCAAGAGTGCCCTGCTGACCCCTTTCAAAAAAGATCACGTGAGCCTCAGAACCGAGCAATGGAAGTTGTTGGTCTAACGAAATACAATTTCTTTTTGATCCTGAAGATTTTACTTTCCCACAGACAACCTACCTAAAGACTTCTGTAGACTACGTGCACGAAAAACAAGCACCTCACAAACTTACATGACCTAAAGGATCAGCTGCAAATGTTTTGGTGAAAAATACCACCAGAAGACCTGTGGTGTCCATGCCTTGATGGGTCAGAACAGTTTGGTTGGCATAAGGGTGTCCTACATCCTTGGCTGTTTTAGTTGATCAGTGTAGAATACCCAATTAAAACAAAATTAGGGACAAAAAATTACATTTTCTATGCTACTGCATGGGCAGGCTCTATCTGAAGAAAAGTATTTCCCTCAATGCACTGCTTCCCCCACCCCCACAGGTTTCTATGACCTGCACTGTGGACTAGGCATGTGTGGAATGCACAATCAGGTTAGGGTGATTCCAGCCACTAATACTTGCCCCTCCCCTCTTGTTCAACCATGTCACCCAACAACATAAACGTAGAGAAAAAAAATGTACGACAAACTGAAGCTATGTATTTCACTGGCATAAAAATGCAATATAAGTGCAAAGTAAACTAGTGAAAGTCCCAATGGCAATGGCTGCTTTCTTATCTGTTGGACCCTGATCAAAGTAAGCTGCTGCAGAACAACGTAGCGTACACATTCTAACTTAAAGTCATGCTGCAATGGTAAATCTATGCAAAGTTCACAGTGCACTGTGATCTAACGGAGTGCGGTATCCCACGTATGCAGCGTGTTACAGCATAACTGCACTGAGATGAAACAAAGAAGAGATAAAAACTGAACTAAAATAAAATTGGCCTAGAGCCTAGGTTCTCAACGTGTGGTACGCGTACCCCAGGGGGTACTTCTGATGGTCCCAGGGGGTACTCGGGCTTGATATACTTAACCAGGAATAACAGATTTAGAGTTTTAGAAAATGATAAATCTTATTTAAACAATACCAAATTAGTATTTTAGCTAATTAAAAGCAATTGTACATTTTGGGAAATTGTTTAGAACCAATTATGTACTACGATTACATTTATATTTGTCAAGGGGTACGTGTGAATGTTTACTATGCTAGGGGGTACTTGGTGAGTACAGGGTTTTAAAAGGGGTACATATCAATAACATGTTGAGAAACACTGGCCTAGAGCACTTGCAAAGCTCAAAATAAAGTGGCTGTTAAAGGCAGAAGATCAGAACAATAAACTTTTGTGACAAACAAACTAAGCAAATGCACATTCCATGTACCCCTCTCTTCAGGTTTCCTGCATTGAGTCTTTTGATCTTACCAGCTTTGCCCCGTTAGGATGTCCGGATCTCCTGCGGTCCACAAATATGGTGTCGATTTCATTGTTGTCACACGCCAGCAGCTTGGCGCGTTTCCCGTGATACTGTGACAACAGAGAGACAGGACACTATTGGAAGCTTCGCTTGGTGATGCAGACAGAGGTAGGTAAAGGAATCACAGAGGTCATCGTGCAGCTGATCCATATGATTGATTATTGTTACTATGTTTTCCCTCACCTCTTCCATCAGACGAGCCTGGCCCTGCAACAACATGGGCATGAGCGCCTTCTGCAGGAGGTACACAGAGCCGGGGTACAACATCCGTCTGCCGAACGAGTTAGCTACGACATAACTGGAAACAGAGACCAGACACTTTATAGTTGAGCATGCTTCAGGTGCTCTGTAAATCTGAAAAGTGCAGTAATGTGTAGTAATATTTGTATAGCGCTTTTCTCCTGTCGGACTCAAAGCGCTCATGAGCTGCAGCCACTAAGGCACGCTCAGGAAGCCACTGTGCAGTGCTAGGGAGTCTTGCCTAAGGACTGCTTACTGAATAGGCACTGACCCTAGTCAGGATTCGACCCTGGACTCCCATGTCAAAGGCAGAGACCTTATCCAGCCACCACTGGTGTATAGCAAGCCTATAGCTTTAGGCCTCTTTCACAGTGCAACGTTAAAGTCGCACGTTAGAAAATGTTTTAACGTGCATTACTGCACAGCAATACTAAAGTCTGTGCAACATTCACAGCGCACACATTGCGTTTGTGTGTTACAAAGTGCTGCATGCTGTGTGTTATACACGTTATTAACTGCGTTGGACTGTTTGCACATGTTCAGTAACGACCTGGAAGCATACTTTTCATTGCCTGTATGCGACGATAACAGGGCATAGAGTTGCGTTGTGACATTTTTCAGACGTTGCGTTGTTAGTTTGCTTTGCGACTTTAACGTCGCATGAAAATGCAACGTTCCACTGTGAAAGTAGCCTTAAATTTTACAGAGCCACATCAACCCAATACACCAGCGGCTCTGGATGCAAGCCTGGCTTCAGGCTGCATATTTAGTAATGGTGAATTGTGGGTAACCACAATTACACACTTAAATCTGAATTGTAGCAAATATCTTCTGTTTTATGAAGGCAAACCACACTAAGCATTGCTTTTTTTTTTTTTTTTTTTTTAGTAGGAGGTCTTTTCAGTCTCTTTTATTCCCATATACATTCCTAGTGGTGTTGGGTCACCCTGAAGGAAACAGGAAAAAAAAGGGCACATATAGCTAATGAACAAAAAGGGTGCACCATAGGCTGCAATGCAAAATATCAGCTATTGGGCGCAAAAGAAGAAATTAGGGTGCCGATAAATACGGTTACTGGGACCATGAAGACTAAACTTTTCATTTACAGAATAAGGTTTGTGGCAAATATTGTTTACAAATTCGTTTTCACTTTCGGTTTAACTTATTTTATCATTTTTTATTCGTTTTTAGAAGTTGGAGTAAATTTTCGTTTTCAAGCTTAATGAATTTCACATATATACCGCAGCTTTTTGTATTAAAGGATACCACAGTCGAAAAAGAAGTTTGCAGCAGTGTGTGGGGGGTTAAAATTACATACCGTTATCCAGTCCAGCCCCCTCCGTCTGCCGCCGTTAGTCTCCTATAAGTCCCGGTGCCCGGCGACTTGATTGACCCCCCACCCGGACATACTGCGCCCTGTGCGCACAGTATGTCCTCCCCTCTTCGCTTCTGGCCGGCGCATGACGATCGGCTCAGAAGCACGTTCATTCCTCTGCCTCCTCTGCGCTGCGTGTGCGCTCCATTACACTTAGCGTCACATGATTAGTATCCTCTCATAATTTAAAAATGGAGATTAGCTGTATGTGTAGAGAAGTGTATGCATTTTAAGTGTTAAAAACACACAGGCTCTTACAGAGAGCAGATGATGATCTAATCAGTTTAGAGAGTCAGAGAAAATCAAATAAGGATGGTCGGAGTGGGGCTGTGTACTGAACAGCAGAGGATAACCACATTACCTGATCACCTGACAGGGCAGCTTCTGCACCCGATGTAGCACGCTGTCAGCGGCTCCTCGTGTTCGTGGCTCTGGTTTCAGTAACGGCGCTCCGCCAGAGGGCCGGGTGTCCTGCTGACCCTTACTGTGAGGACAGACGGAAATAAGGGAATAGAATCAGACGTAAAACCCAGTATGATACAATAGAACTATCAGAACTAAACAATACCAGTTGCCTGGCTGAAGTGGTGGTCAAGTAGATGCAAATAACTTCGAGTTGATGCAAATTTATTCAGCTTGAAAATGAACCAATCAGATCCTGCTGAGGTAAAATTCAAGTGTTTAATTTTCAAGCTGCTTAAAAAGTTTCATAAATTTGCATCAACTCGAAGTTATTTGCATCTATTTGACCATCACTACCTGGCTGTCCTGCAGATCCTCTGCCTCTAATACTTAGCCATAGACCCTGAACAAGTATGCAGCAGATCAGAGGTTTCTGATGTTACCGTTAGAGCGGACAAGATTAGCTGCATGCTTGTTGCTGGTGTTATTCAGGCACTGTTGCAGCCAAATAGATCAGCAGGGCTGCCAGGCAATTGGTTTTGTTTAAAGAGAACCAGGGGTGAGAGGGATATTGGGGATGCCATATTTATTTCCTTGTAAACAATGCCAGTTGCCTGGTAGCCCTGTTGATCTTCTGGCATAAGTAGGGACTGAGTCAAAACCCTGGAACAAGCATATGGCTAATCCGGTACAACCTGACTCGTCTGAGTACCTGATCTTCTGCATGCTTGTTCAGGGTCTATGGCCACCACTATTAGAGACACAGGATCAGGAGGACTGCCAGGCAACTGGCATTGGTTAAAAGTAAACAAATATGGCAGCCTCCATATCCCTCTCACCTCGGGTACCCTTTAATTAGGAAGAAATATGGAAGTCTCCATATTCTTTTCACTTCAGGTGTCCTTGACCTCCTGCATGACACGAGACTGCGTGCCAGGGCACTGAGGATCGCAAGTGACCCCTCACACCCAGGTCACTGTTTCTTCACCCCACTACCATTGGGCCGGAGACTTCGAGCCATCCCCACTAAGACCACCAGACACAAGAACTCCTCCTTCCCTGCGGCCGTCAGCCTCCTGAACTCCCTTAACTTTCTCCCACCCTCTGTCTGTGCCTTGCCACCGACACAGTAGCGGACTGGAATTAAATACGCTTTTTGAAGCAACCAGCCATCTCTCCTATCTGACTGGACTTTTTGTCCCTGCACCCTGGCCAGACTCCAGCAGCGCACTGGAAATGCATACGGCCGCTGAATGTATACTTCTGAATGTATATTGTGTACACACACTTCCTCTTGCTTGAGTGCAATATGTTCTTGAATACAATGTTTTTTACTGCCATGTCCTAATTGTATTGTAATGCTCTTTTCTGCTTTCTGCCTATGCACCTCTTGGAGCTATGTATTGTGCCAAACCCAATTCCGAGCACGACCCAGTCATGCTTGGCGAAATAAAACTATTCTGATTCTGATTCTTTAAATAAAGATGTTTAGCTGCAGAAGCCTCTCTTGGCATAGCTTTTCCCTATGGACACATATATAAACACAATGCATTTCCCACGGAAGGCTCATATTCACAGCCGTACCTGCTTGTGTCATCCCACCGGAAATCTACTGGCCAATGTCGGAAGTCAAAGTTGTAGTTGGAGAGCAGCTTCTGTGAATGAAAAGGCACAGTGTGAGGGTGAGGTCACTGGAGAGCCGGATTCCTACAGGTGTATTTCATCACATATAATGGCACGGCCTGCACTGGGAACAGGCCAGAGGAGAAGGCTGACTATAGCAGTGAGTATGTGTGAGCCAGTTACACTGATTGGAATTGTATTTTCCTTATTGCAAAGCTTTCCAATTCAACTAGATATAATGGTGGCAGTGACAAAAGGGGAGGAGGATTACCCTACATACCATAAAACTACTACAATAGCCTAGATAAAATGCAAAAGGTACAGCGTCCCACCCCACACACACACACAATACTCAATGTATATAAAAGTCCAAAGCCAACAACACAGGGTTTTAAAGAAACAATTTATCTCTTTAGTCTTCAAATCACAAATCTTCTAGATTGCCGATACAGGGTGTAGACATAATTCAGAAATCCAATTCACAAAAAGACAGTTGTAGAATACATCAGCACACCAGTCTTATTAAGATACAACGCACATTTTATTGTGCAATGTTCCACATATCATCCTCTCTGTAGATGGAAAAAGAAAGGGGGGGATTCCCCTCCAGCAAGGGCGGATACAAGACTAAGTAGTAAACAGAGGCGCCAGAAGAGTAAAAAATATCTAAAATGTTAAATAATGCTTGGGAGGCAGTGGTGGACTTGCCTCCTTTAAGCAGACACAAACGACTGAATTAATCAGAATAATTTATTGCAGGGGTCTCAAACTCAATTTACCTGGGGGCCGCAGGAGGCAAAGTCAGGATGAGGCTGGGCCGCATAAGGGAGTTCACGTGTCCCCGCCGCAAAACGAGGGCTGCAGAGCCCCCAAATCGCCCCGGGGGGCAATCCGCCGGCATTCCTTGGAAGGGGCAGAGCTTTCAGCTTCAGCTCTGCCCCTCCTGACGTCAATCGCCGGATCGCCGCCTCTGCCCGCCCCTCTCACTCTTCCTTCACAGAGGCGGCGATCCATTTGGTGATTGACGTCAGGAGGGGCAGAGCTACAGCTGGAAGCTCTGCCCCTCAGCGCAGTCGTGGATGTTTGCGCGGGGGATTTGGGGGTCTGCAGCCCTTGTTTAGCGCTACCCTGGCCAAAGCGCTGCGGCTGCGTATGGACCCCCTGGAAACCCTGTCAGGAAATGTATTGCTCTTTCTTTTGATACATGTAAAATTACACTACCGTCAGGCTTGCTACTAAAAGTGACATTTACCGCATTTAAAAGTATACTATTTTCCTTCAAAACTTTAAAATCGATTTTCTCAAAAACTATAAGGTCTTTTTGAAAAATTGTTTTTTCCTCTTATTCCTAATGATCTCCTTAACATTGCAAATTTAGGGTTTCTAGCATTTAAGGTGGATTTGCTATTAACCATTAAAGTCGGCGGGTTTTTAAATGTGTATTTTTTTCCTTTGCAACTTTAAAATGTATTTTCTCAAAAACTATAAGGCCGATTTGAAATTTTTTTTCCCTCTTGTAGCCACTGGGGGCCCCTACAAGCTCTGGGGCCCTGGGGCCACAAAATATTGTATCGAGGGCCGCAAATGGCCTGCGGGCCGCGAGTTTGAGACCCCTGATTTATTGGAATACGCCACGGTAGGTTGCAACGCTTTTTGCAGGATAAAACCCGCCTCCTCGGGCAATAAAAAGTAGAGGAGCATACAACAGTGAATGGTCCAGGTAATGCCAGGCGCCTCGAGGTGCCTGGCGTTGCCTGGACCATTCACTGTTGTATGCTCCCCTACTTTTTATTGCCTGAGGAGGCGGGCCAATTGATCCCTCCACAATCTGACCAATTGCTACCACACTGCACACCTGATCTCAACTTAACTAAACTCGGCTGCTCGTCTCATTCATCTTTCTTCTCACTCTTCCTCTGCTGCTCCTCTCTGTCAAGCTCTTCACTGGCTGCCAATTAACCAGAGGATCCAGTTCAAACTCTTAGGCCTGGAACCCACTGAAAACCGCAAACGCAAAACGCAACCGCTAGCGTTTTGTAAGCGGATTCATGCGCGTTTTTGGTCGTGTTTTGCAACATTGTATTTTTTTCCCCAGCGGGTGCGTAGCGTTTTGCGTTTTTATCCTGATTGGTCCTGTGAATTATTTTTCATTTTGTTACAGTGTGCTGAACCGCAAAACGCTAGCAAAACCGCTCAGTTTAGGTTTTGCTGAGCGTTTCCGCTAGCGGTTCAATACTTTACATTGAAGCGCTAACGCTCCCAAAATGCTGCACGTCCTGCATTTGCGTTTCTGAGAAACGCAAACGCTCCTGTGGAAGTTGCCCCATCCATTAACATTAGCCCAGCGTTTTAGCAAACTGCTAGCGTATCGCAGTGCTGCCAAAAGCGCTCCTGTGGGTTCCAGCCCTTAGGCTTTGTTCACATCAAAAATCGTCAGCACTATCGCACGGCCTGAGTGATTTATTAGGAGCTTTTTTCTCCGCTTTTCCCTGCGCTTTGCGCTTAGAGAAGCACTTTTCTAAGCGCTTTTGCAGAGCGATTCGGTTTTCACTTAATAAAGTCAGTCAGGAAATGAACTCTTACACCCAGAAATGAATAAATACAATGTATGTATTCATGAAAGCACTGGGGAAATCGCTATACAAATTGCTTTTTCAATCTTTCACTATACCTTTCATTGAGCAAAACCGCTCAGAAAATGGTACAGGCAGCGCTTTGGTGAGCAGATCGGAATAAAACCGCTCATATGTGAACACTCTCATAGAGAATCATTACACAAGCACTTTTAGGGCGATTTTGAAAACCGCTGTCACAAAAAAAAAAAAAAATGCCCTAGGTGTGAACAAGCCTTTAGCCCAGGCATGGGCAAACTTGGCCGTCCAGCTGTTGAGGAACTACAAGTCCCACAATGCATTGCAGGAGTCTGACAGCCACAGTCATGATTCATAAAGGCAAATGCATTGTGGGATTTGTAGTTCCTTAACAGCTGGAGGGCCAAATTTTCCCATGCCTGCCTTAGCCCTAACCTACAAAGCTCTTCACAGTCTCTCTCCCCTGTACATCTCCTCACTAGTTTCCAGATACCAACCCAACCGCAAGCTCAGATCTGCACATGAGCTTCTTCTATCCTCTTCTAGAATAACCTACTCGCACGTATACAGGATATCGCACGTGCTTCACCCTTCCTCTGTAATGTTCTTCCACAACACATCCGCCACTCTCCAACCTTTGCCATCTTCAAAACTCACTTCAAGCATATGCGCTACCTTAGGCCCTCTTTGCCCTAATGCGAAGTTGCACTCCTGCTAAATATCCCCCCCAAAAAAACACACTGCCTCTAGGTATGATTAATGTATACAACCCCACCTCTTGTCCTTGCACAATCTACATCCTATATAGCTGAAGGATTTGTTGCATACACACACACACACACACACACACACACACACACACACACACACACACACACACACACACACACACACACACACACACACACACACACACACACACACACACTACATCAAAAGGATCTAATAACTTGGTCACCCCCTGTCATGCTGTCCTACACTTTAGAACTCCCTGCCACACCCGATCAGGATATCTTCATCCCTAGAAGCATTTAAAAAGTCTGAAGCCTTTAAAAAAAAATCTTTTTATTTACAATTCCTCTTCAGCATTATGCCAATAGCAGAAACGCCACATCCCCGCGCACAACAAGGCCTCTATACCCCTCAAATCCTGGGGCACAATTTTAAGACTTTCCAGGTCATGGATTTTGCTGCCTGGGGAGGCAGAGCTTTCCGCTGTAGCTCCGCCTCTGCTCGCGTCAATCTGCGCGTGGATCTCCGCCACTTCTTGCCCCTCTCAGTGAAAGAAGACTAAGAGGGGCGGGGAGAGGCGGCGATCGGAGCAGATTGACGCAAGCAGAGGCAGAGTGACAGCACAAAAGCTCTACCTCTAACACAGGTATGTCAACCCGGTCCTACGAGGGCCGAGGTCCTCACACATTTTTGACACAGCTCAAACTGATGGGTCTGAATCAGGAAAGGTGCGGTCCATCAGGTAGAACGTATTCCTCTTTCTCAGTCCATCCTAAACACTGGCATGGATCTGGCCCTCCAGGCCTGGAGTTTGACACGTGCTCTAACAGGAAGCGATCCTTGGATTTTGCCCCTGGGATTTGGGGTGTATAGAGGCATTGTTCTGCAGCGGGAATGCAGAGTTTCATGCTATTGGCATAATGCTGAAGAAGAATTGTAAGTAAAAAGAGATATTTTTAAGGCTTAAGACTCTCTTTAAGTCCAAATTGAAAACCCACCTCTTCAGTCTGGCATTTACGAACACCTGACTATTTCCTCTGTAACATTCCTGCCTGCAACCCTGTACGCGCTTTAAACCCTATGGGAGAAAAGCACTTTACAAAGGTTATTGTATTGTATTATTGTAAATGTATAGTATCACGTTAATTGAAAAAGCATGGGGAGTTCTACTTCTAAGATGGGTGAATTAAAAGGAAACAGGCAATATAGAGAAAATGAGATTTACTTACCCGCGGCTTCCTTCAGCCCCTGGCAGCCGATATGTCCCTCGCAGCTCCGGTGTCCCCTTCGTTGGAGATGCCGACCGGCGATGTCAGTATCTACTGTGCCTGCGCGAAAGCCGCTCATGGTCGCGCTAACGTGGTTCAGAGTGTACTGTGCAGGCACAGTAGTTCTGTGCCTGCGCAAAACACTCCAAACCACGTGAGCGCAATTGCAGCAAAGCTCGCACAGGCGCAGAAAATCCCGACCTCGCCAGATCTGCATCTCCAATGGAGGGGACACCGGAGCTGTGGTGAGAAACGTATGGGCTGCCAGGGGCTGGAGGAAGCCACGGGTAAGTAAATCTAATTTTCTTTATATTGCCTGATGTTTTTTTTAAAGTGAACCAGAGCCAAAGCACCCTCATGTATTTTACCATATATATGAGTGGGAACATTAGAGAAAATGCTCTCTGCTTCATCCTTCACTGCTCAGCCTGCTTGTTACCAGCCCTGACAAAATCTCAGACTGAACATTCAGTCTGGCTTTGCTCAGTAATCATTCTAGCTGAGTCATTATAGCAGAGCCAGAAGGAGGCAGGCTTAGGCTTGAAAAGAGATCAAAGAAGACAGACTAAGCTATAATGATTCCTGAGCAAAGCCAGACTGAATGCTCAGTCAGGGATTTTATCAGGGCGGATAAGAAGCCGGCTGAGCAGTAAAGAATGAAACAGAGAGCAGGGTAGATGTTTTCTCTAATGTTCCCACTCATATATATGGTAAAATACCTGAGGGTGCTTTGTCTCTGGTTCACTTTAACCACTTGCCGACCAGGGGTGATTTGCCTGATCTGTGCTGCGTGGGCTCTCCAGCCCGCAGCAGAGATCAGTATTATGCCAGGGCGATCAGACTTTCCCCCTTTTTTCCCCACTAGGGGGATGTCCTGCCGGGGGGTCTGATCGCCGCCGGCCATCTGCGTTTTGCGGGGGGGGCTCCTCAAAGCCCCCCTCCGCAGCCATTTCCGCCCTCTGCCTCCTTACCTCCCTCCCTCCCTCTCTCTGTAATGCGCAGGACGGAGTTCCGTCCTGCGCATTGAAGGATAGGCTTCCGCCTATCAGATGCCGGCGATCCCCGGCTAATCAGAAGCCGGGGATCGCCGATCTGCCCTACGGCGCTGCTGCGCAGCAGCGCCGTATGATGTAAACAGCAGGGATTTCTTCCCCGCGTGTTTACATTTTGCCGGCGAGCCGCGATCGGCGGCTCTCCGGCTGTTCACGGAGACACCCTCCGTGAACTGACATGGAAAGGCCACTCGATCGAGCGGCTGTTTCCATGGTAACCCGCAGACGACCAGTTTACGCCAATCGGCGTTAGCTGGTCGTCAAGAGGTTAAAGAGGGATGCGTGGGACAACTGCACATTCCCATTCTAGTTCACCAGTACAGAATAAAACCTGAATCACGGTTACAACCAGAAAACTACAGAGTACAGTCTTACCTGCTTGAAACTAAAAAGTTAAAGCATTACATTACAAAGGTTAGTAATAATTACAGAGGTAGTGTGTGTCTCCCACCTTGTTCTCTGGACAGTTATCCACCCTGTTAGTCTGTAAAATGCTTATGAACTGAATATACTGAGGATTGGTCCATCTGCCAATACCTGCACAGAAAAAGAAAGAGAAACATGTGACTCCATGCCATGAACAACAGAACAGCACCATCTTTCTTGTAAAACATTCTCTTTACTACATAAATCTTAAAGGCAAATCCCACCCTAGCTTGAGGCACTCGTAGCAGACATACACGGATGTTCAGTCACAAAATATTGACCCGAGGAAGCGGACTGAGAACTGCGAAATGCTTAGTCTATCTGTGCCACGTACAATAAAGTTTTTCATCAACTGTGTCAGTTATAGAGGTGAGCCAACACATACATGTTCTTTAACCACTTGAGGACCAGAGGTTTATACCCCTCAGTGACCAGGCCATTTTTTACAATTCCGCACTTCTCAATTTTAACAGTCAATTGCTCAGTCATACAACACCCAAATGACTTTTACCCCCTATTCTTCCCACTAACAGAGCTTTCTCTTGGTGCTATGTGATTGCTGGTGTGATTGTTAGAAAGAGAGGTTTTATGCATTTTCTAATCATCAGCCTGCCAGCCCTGATCAGCCGCTGGCAGGCTTATCGCTGGGGCCGGCTGTTTACAGTTATGGGAGCTCGCACTCTCTCCTGCCTAATCTCGCTCCTTGCAAGAGGCCACCATATGGCGTCCTGGAGGAACAACAGAGACACTTTGCCGCCGCCAATCTGCATTAAGTGGTCGACAAGTGGTTAAACTGTTATGAATTGTATTATCAGATACTGGGTGTCTCCTACACACTTATCAATAGTCATTACCTCTGTTGGGAGGTTGACTTTTAAAGAGTCTGAAGCCATTCAAAATACCTATTTTTATGCTGCAGGCTTCTTCATCAATATAACCCAAGCCGATTCACTGCAGGGCAAAACTCCACGACTTTCCAGTCATTTATTTATTTGTTTAAATTTTTACACTATATTGGACTCTCAGCGTCTCAGGCGCAGTTGCCTTCGACTTACAAGTCGACGGTAACAAAACTAGCTGACGGCGGGAGAATGGAGGACCGTGGAGGACTGGCGCGGGACAGCTGCTAGGGGCTTGTCCCAGGTAAGTGAACCGCTTTGTTTTTTTTAGGAATTTCAGTTCCCCTTTTTAAGCCACATGGAACCGGTTTTCCTCCTTCAAACCCTCTTACCTCTCAGACACGCCACCCCCGCCAGCAGGAAAAGTAGCGTCATCCCGTACTGTCCTAGAGGAACCAGCCTGTTCGCGGTTATATATCCTGCAACACACAACAAGTCATCAATACGACTGTCATTACAGAATAACAAAAAGAAACACTGTTGTTGCAAAAACCAAAGAAAATGTGGTGTTATTGCAACAGACACAAGAGTTCCACTAAATATTAATCACTACTACTAGGGTGCCAATTAGAACTATGCTCATACCATAGGATGGATAGCCACGCAGCTTGCAACAGAGGAGCGGTAAGTGAACATTGACACCCTACCACCAGAACATGTTTTTTAATCGTAGAACACTGGGTTCTGGTATCCTTTAAAGGAAACTTAACTGAGAGGGATATGGATGTTTCCTTTTAAAGGAGAACTGTAGTGAGAGGGATATGGAGGCTGCCATATTTATTTCCTTTTAAGCAATACCAGTTGCCTGGCAGCCCTGATGGTCTATTTGCCTAAAGAAGTGTCTGAATCACACCAGAAACAAGCATGCAGCTAATCTTGTCATATCTGTCTAAATTTGTCAGAAACACCTGATCTTCTGCATGCTTGTTCAGGGCCTATGGCTGAAAGTATTAGAGACAGAGGATTAGCTGAATAGCCAGGCAACTGGTATTGCTTAAAAGGAAAAAAATATGGCAGCCTCCATATACCTCTCACTACAGTTCTCCTTTAACCAGCTGAGCGGTCTGGACGAGCTCAGCTCGTCCAACACCGCCAGCGGCTGCCGCTCAGGCCCTGCTGGGCCGATTTTAATGAAATAAAAAGCAGCACACGCAGCCGGCACTTTGCCAGCCGCGTGTGCTGCCTGATCGCCGCCGCTCTGCGGCGATTCGCCGCGAGCAGCGGCGAAAGAGGGTCCCCCCAGCCGCCTGAGCCCAGCGTAGCCGGAACAAAAAGTTCTGGCCAGCGCTAAGGGCTGGATCGGAGGCGGCTGACGTCAGGACGTCGGCTGACGTCGATGACGTCACTCCGCTCGTCGCTATGGCGACGATATAAGCAAAACAAGGAAGGCCGCTCATTGCGGCCTTCCTTGTTTATTCTGGGCGCCGGAGGCGATCGGAAGATCGCCTCCGGAGCGCCCTCTAGTGGGCTTTCATGCAGCCAACTTTCAGTTGGCTGCATGAAATAGTTTTTTTTTTATTTAAAAAAAACCCTCCCGCAGCCACCCTGGCGATTTAATCAGAACGCCAGGGTGGTTAAACAATACCAGTTGCTTTTCTTGTCTTACAGATCTCTTTGGCTGCAGTAGTGGCTGAATCACACACCTGAAACAAGCATGCAGCTAATCCAGTCTGACATCAGTCAGAACACCTGATCTGCATGCTTGTTCAGGGGCTGTGACTAAAAGTATGAGACACACAGGATCAGCAGGAGAGTCAGGCAACTGCTATTTTAAAAAGGACAAATCCATATCCCTCTCAGTTTAGGTTTCCTTTAAGTGCCTCCTATTTAGGCACACACCTAGTGGAATTACAGTCAAGCATAACATAAAAACTTGTGTTCCTCTTTACTGTGCATAGTCATCCTACTTTGCCTTTGTCCAAAAGTGATGTCATTTGTGTAAAAACCACAAGCCCCCGATAAAGTGGAACCCCGTGGAGTTACCAGCAAAGGGATGAGACCCCTCAATAGTTTACATTTTGCAAAGGCTCACAATGAGTCTATTTAAAAGGAAGTTTTATATTTTTTCGTCGAGGACTTTCACAGCTGCAAATGTTATTAATACTGGATGATCAAAACTACCGTATGTATTTTATATTGGCTTTTGTATATCTTAGGGATTGTTCTGTCCAGTCAATTGATGAACAGGTTCTTTACCAACACATGTACAAAAAAAAAATTAACAGGTTTGAAAAAGGAAGAAAGGGCCAAATATCGGTGAGGTGTATTCAGAGGTTTGTCATCAGATCTGGCTTACCCTTTCTATACATGTAAAAGGCAGCAAGTGGGGAGGAGTAATAGGAAATGGTCCACAAGACGGACACCTGCAAGAGAGGAGAAAAATAAATAAGTCACGCTCAAAAGAATACCAATATTTTAACAAACACCATCTATTGTTGTGGGAGTGGCTTAAGTTTATACCGGAGGAATGGCCTCAAACCCCGTATCTAAAGCCATGATAAGGGTTGCGATGAGGCCAGGTTCACACTACACGAGTTGAGTGCCATGGACAGTGGCAGTGCATAGGACACTATTGACGGATCAGAACCAATGTTCACAGGACACACACGATGGACAAGTCATGGGTAGCATGTCTGGTGTCTAATGGCTCTGCAGGTAGTGAATTTGGATTCCTCCACAGCAATCTGAACCAAAATCATGTTAAAGTGACATGAGCACCAGAATTTTTTCATTTTAAAATAATCCTCCCCATAAGGGAGGTTTGTAATGGCGTGTGCCTTTGGAAGGGGTGGGGGTGAGCCTCACTACTTACTTACGGGGTACTGCTCCTTGGGCCACGGATTCATATGGGATGCGCCATGTTCTCCACCAGACCAACAGCATCTGCTAGATCAGCGCTGTCCAACCGGCGGCCCGCGGGCCGCATCCGGCCCGCCAGGCCTCCTGCTGCGGCCCGCTCTTCTCTCTGAGGTGCAGGCATGGCTTGCGCTATGGACGCCATGCCTGCTCCCTTCTATAGTGGCCTTGTCCCCGCTGCCTGTGTCCCCGCTGCCTGTGTCCCCGCTGCCGCTGCTTCACACTCACAGCTCAGACCTCACAGATCGCGGCGACTGAAGCAAGGAGAGTGCGCATGGTACCCGCATACATACGGAGTACGTCACATGCGGAAGTGACTTCATTAGTCACTTCCGCATGTGAAGTTCAGCCGCGTGGGTGCTATGCGCACTCTCCTTGCTTCAGTCGCCGCGATCTGTGAGGTCTGAGCTGTGAGTGTGAAGCAGCGGCAGCGGGGACACAGGCAGCGGGGACACAAGAGAAGGCAGCACACGGCAGAGGTAACGCGGCTAGGAGGCGCTGGACACCTCTCGCTATTTAACGGGGGGGGGGGGGTTCACACCTGTCACTATCTAACTAGGCTGGGGGGCACCTGTCACTATCTAACTAGGCTGGGGGGCACCTGTCACTATCTAACTAGGCTGGGGGGCACCTGTCACTATCTAACTAGGCTGGGGGGCACCTGTCACTATCTAACTAGGCTGGGGGGCACCTGTCACTATCTAACTAGGCTGGGGGGCACCTGTCACTATCTAACTGGGGGGGCACCTGTCACTATCTAACTAGGGGGGGCACCTGTCACTATCTAACTGGGGGGCACCTGTCACTACCTCAGCTGAGGGGGCACCTGTCACTATCTAACTGGGGGGGGGGGGCACCTGTCACTACCTCATCTGGGGGGGCACCTGTCACTACCTCATCTGGGGGGGCACCTGTCACTAGCTCATCTGGCCACACCACAGCATCACCGCCAGCCCGGCCACAGCATCACCGCAAGGCCTTTCAGCCCACACATCATCCCCAATCCGGCCAAAAACAGTATTGCCAGGCCAGCCAGGCACAGCAGCCCGTAGAGGAGAATTTAGAAGCCAGGTGAGAGGTGTCTAACATATTAAAGGTGCATTCTGCCTATTTATGTGAAATGCTGTCTATTTATGTGCCTCATGACTGCTGAATTTGTCTTGTTGGGGGGGCCTCATGATTTGTTGGGGGCATCATGATTGCTGAATTTGTCTTATTGGGGGCCTCATGATTGCTAACTGCGAGACTATGGGAAAAGCTGAATCATCATCATCATATGAGACAACAGCATTAAACCTACTTTTTTAGCTTTTTAAAATGGAAAATAAAACTGGGAGGTTCTAAAAAAAATAATACATTTTTCAGGAGTAGGATGGATGAAATTGTTTATCTTCACAGTTTATTTTCAACTTGGCTTTTCCATAATGTTCATGTATGAGTTAAAACGTTTGTATGTAGTTTAAATTGCTGTTGCCACCTTGCGATAGATATCGGATAAATAGATAAGGTGACTTTTGGGTTGCAGTTTGGGCACTCAGCCTCCAAAAGGTTCGCCACCACTGTCATAATCTAATGTCCCACAGTGCTAAGTTCATGTAAATTTGTCTCCACCCGTGGCCACACCCACATTCTGGTCCATGGCCACACCCATTTTTCGGCGCGGCGCGCACACAACGGAACACTCATGTTTTTCGGCCACACAACTTCACCGAAATCTTGAATTGTATTTTGTGGAAAGTGCTGCCAATCTAATTGTTCTTTAATTACATTTTTTTCCCGGGGGGGGGGGGGGGGGAGGGGGGGGTTGGGTGTCTGCGGCTCTAGCAAGAACCTTCGGCCCTCCACCATGGGGTCTGAAAAAAAATGGCCCTCTATGCCCATGAAGTTGGACAGCACTGTGCTAGATGATGTAGTTCCCGGCAGTGTCTTGTGCGTGCCGGGTGATGTAGTCAGTAGATGCGAGTACAGAGTTGTACACGCATCCATGGTCTAGATCTCCCAGTATGCATTGCGGCACGCACAAGACACTGGTTGGGAGGAGAACTTGGTGCATCCCATATGAGCTGGGGACCAAAGCAAAATCCCCCTATAGGCAAGTAGTGAGGCTCACCCCCACTCCTGCCCCCCCCCCCCCTTCCAAAGGCACACGCCATTGGAAACCTCCCTTAAAGCCAATGTAACCCGTCAGCTAAAAAAAGAAACTAGATACTTACCTAAGGAGAGGGAAGGCTCAAGATCCTAATGAGCCTTCCCTCTTCTCTGCCGATGCCCTCGGTGCAGCGCTGGCTCCCCTGTTCAAATCCCCCGCCGCGGGGACTTCGGAAGTCTTCGGGAGCCAAGTCCTCCCGAAGACAGGCGGCTCTATATTGCGCATGCGCAATAAAGGGCGCTCACGCGTGCGCAGTATGGAGCGGCCCATCTTCGGAAGTACTCGGGCTCCCGAAGACCTTTCCGAAGTCACCTTCGCCAGCGGAAGGAGCAGTATTTGACCAGTTCAGTCAAATACTGCTCCCGGGGACAGCGCAGCACCACAGGCACGGGAGAGAAGAGGGAGGGCTCATTAGGACCCAGACCCTTCCCTCTCCTTAGGTAAGTATCTGGTTTCTTTTTTTAGCTGATGGGTTACATTGGCTTTAAGGGCAGGTTCATTTGAAAAAAAATAAAATTCTGGCACTTAGGTCACTTTAACATGGGACCTGTTGGCATGTCTATTCGTTCGGGGTGATCCAAGCGTTAAGCCTCGTACACATATCCAATTTTGATTGGCGAATGTTATCACTTTCATGTAGTATGAGAGCTTACCTGCACAATTGGTTCATAGTATTCAAAATCTGTAGGTCCTCGTTAGGGCTGCACGGTTTTTCGGTTTAAAACCGAAACCGCGGTTCATGGCAAGACGATCTGCTGATCGTCAGTACTATCGTTTTTTTTCGGTCTGCTGTTTAATATTTTGCTTCTGGCCCCGCTGTGCGCTGATTGGCCAGAAGCAGTGAATATGTATGAGAGTTAATGAGCGGAGGGGCGGATCCACTCCAGCGAGCGGCCGGGCACATACAGCATTACCAATCACTGGCTAGCATGGAATGACGGCAGCGGTAGGCGGAGCTGTATGCTCTGTACAGCTCCGCCTACCACTGCCGTCATTCCATCGCTAGCCAGTGATAGGTTATGCTGTATGATGTGCCTGGCCGCTCGCTCTAGTGGATCCGCCCCCCGCTCATTAACGCTCATACATATTCACTGCTTCTGGCCCCGCTGTGCGCGGATTGGCCAGAAGCAGTGAATATGTATGAGTGTTAATGAGCGGGGGGCGGATCCACTAGAGCGAGCGGCCAGGCACATCATACAGCATTACCTATCACTGGCTAGCGATGGAATGACGGCAGTGGTAGGCGGAGCTGTACAGAGCATACAGCTCCGCCTACCGCTGCCGTCATTTAATCGCTAGCCAGTGATTGGTAATGCTGCATGTGCCCGGCCGCTTGCTGGAGTGGATCCGCCCCCCCTTCCCCGCTCATTAACTCTCATACATATTCACTGCTTCTGGCCAATCCGCGCACAGCGGGGCCAGAAGCAAAGTATTACGGACAGGACCGGGCAGTGCGGACCAACCTCTCCCCCCCCCCCCCCCCAGCATTTGGGGGGGGGGGGGGGGGGGGAAATCGGGGAAAAATCGAAATTGCAATTTCTGAGAGAAAAATCGCAATTTCGTTTTTTCCCTAAAATCGTGCAGCCCTAGTCCTCGTGCTACATGGAGATTGGAAAACTGGTCAGTGATTGGCCAGTCACAATGGGATTTGTGTACTGGGCTTAACTTCTGCCTGCTGTTTGTTGTGTTCATGCTGCACAACTGAAAGAATTTATAGTGGAATTTATAAAGTCGTCACACAGGAAGGTTCAGAAGGGAAGCGCAGTGATAAAGTCTAGTACATGATTTGAATATTTATCACCCGAAACCATCTTTACAGATTGTTTCGGGCAGCAGTTTTAAGATTAGAGATGTGGAAACACACTGTGTGGCTCTTAGCAGAGCTGCATATACAGTATGTTGCAAAAGTATTCGCCCCCCTTGAAGTTTTCCACATTTTGTCATATTACTGCCACGAACATGAATCAATTTTATTGGAATTCCACGTGAAAGACCAACACAAAGTGGTGTACACGTGGGAAGTGAAACGAAAATCATACGATTCCAAACATTTTTTACAAATAAATAACTGCAAAAAGGTGTGCATAATTATTCGGTCCCCTTTGATCTGAGTGCAGTCAGTTGCCTATAGACATTGCCTGATGAGTGCTAATGACTAAATAGAGTGCACCTGTGTGTAATCTAATGTCAATACAAATACAGCTGTTCTGTGAGGGCATCAGAGGTTGTCTAAGAGAATATTGGGAGCAACAACACCGTGAAGTCCAAAGAACACACAAGACAGGTCAGGGATCAAGTTATTGAGAAATTTAAAGCAGGCTTAGGTTACAAAAAGATTTTCAAAGCCTTGAACATCCCACGGAGCACTGTTCAAGCGATCATTCAGAAATGGAAGGAGTATGGCACAACTGTAAACCTACCAAGACAAGGCCATCCACCTAAACTCACAGGTCGAACAAGGAGAGCGCTGATCAGAAATGCAGTCAAAAGGCCCATGGTGACTGCAGAGATCTACAGGGACGAGCTGCAGAGATCTACAGCTCAGGTGGGGTACTCTGTCCATAGGACAAGTATTAGACATGCACTGTACAAAGTTGGCCTTTATGGAAGAGTGGCAAGAAGAAAGGCATTGTTAACAGAAAGCATAAGAAGTCCCGTTTGCAGTTTGCCATAAGCCATGTGGGGGACACAGCAACCATGTGGAAGAATGTGCTCTGCTCAGATGAGACCAAAATGGAACTTTTTGGCCAAAATGCAAAACACTATGTGTGGTGGAAATCTAACATTGCACATCACTCTGAACACACCCTCCCCACTGTCAAATATGGTGGTGGCAGCATCATGCTCGGCGGGGTCATCTCTTTAGCAGGGACAGGGAAGCTGGTCAGAGTTGATGGGAAGATGGATGGAGCCAAATACAGGGCAATCTTGGAAGAAAACCTCTTGGAGACTGCAAAAGACTTGAGACTGGGGCGGAGGTTCACCTTCCAACAGGACAATGACTAAACATAAAGCCAGGGCAACAATGGAATGGTTTAAAACAAAACATATCTATGTGTTAGAATGGCCCAGTCAAAGTCCAAATCTAAATCCAATCGAGAATCTGTGGCAAGATCTGAAAACTGCTGTTCACAAACGCTGTCCGTCTAATCTGACTGAGCTGGAGCTGTTTTGCAAAGAAGAATGGTCAAGGATTTCAGTCTCTAGATGTGCAAAGCTGGTAGAGACATACCCTAAAAGACTGGCAGCTGTAATTGCAGCAAAAGGTGGTTCTATAAAGTATTGACTCGGGGCTGAATAATTACGCAGTCCCCACTTTGCAGTTATTTATTTGTAAAAAATGTTTGGAATGCTGTATGATTTTCGTTTCACTTCTCATATGTACACCACTTTGTATTGGTCTTTCAGGTGGAATTCTAATAAAATTGATGCAAGTTTGTGGCAGTAATGTGACAAAATGTGGAAAACTTCAAGGGGGCCGAATACTTTTGCAAGCCACTGTAGTACTCTACAGAGAGGGGAGGGAGAATAATGAGCGGTAGGGCAAACTGCCGGCGCCTGTGGCACTTAACCTCCTGAGCGGTATGCCCGACACTGCGTCGTAACGCTCAGGAGGTTAAAGCTAATGTTAAAGGACAACTGAAGTGGGAGGAATATGAAGGCTGCTATATTTATTTCCTTTTAAAGGGAACCTTAACCTGGGGGGGGGGGGGGGAGGTTGAGTTTCACTTACCTGGGGCTTCCCAAGCCCCCTGCACCCTTGCAGCTCCTCGAGTGTCCTCCGGTCCCCCGCCATGGCTTAGTTTCGTTTTTGGGCCAACTGTCACATCCTCTTCTTTGCCTTCGGCCAAAAACGAAACTAAGCCATGGCGGGGGAGCGGAGGACACTCGAGAAGCTGCGTGGGCACAGGACGGCTGATGGGGGCTTGGGGAAGCCCCAGGTGAGTGAAACTTTTGTCCCCCAGGGTTAAGGTTTACTTTAACAATACCAGCCCCTGAACAAGCATGCAGCACATCAGATGTTTCTGACATTGTCAGATATGACAAGATTAGCTGCATGCTTGTTTCTGGCATGATTTAGACAACCACCACCAGATACTTATTTAACCACTTCAGCCTTCAGTCGTTTTCACTTTATGCATCCGAGCAATTTTCACCTCCCATTCATTAGCCTATAACTTTATCACTACTTATCACAATGAACTGATCTATATCTTGTTTTTACCGCCACCAATTAGGCTTTCTTTGGGGGTACATTTTGCTAAGAGCCACTTTACTGTAAATGCATTTTAACAGGAAGAATAAGAAAAAGACGGAAAAAAAAATCATTATTTCTTAGTTTTCACCATAGCCCGATTCACTGAATGCCAGGCTAACGAACCAAGGCCGGGAGCGCGCGTGCACGCGCGCGATCGGCCGCGGACGCGCACATGGCATCCTGGGCGTAGCTGCTACATCCAGGAGGCCAAAGTAGTTAAGGAGAGGGAAGGCTCTGGGTCCTATAGAGCCTTCCCACTGCTCTCGCTGTCCTCTCTTTCCAGCGGTGGCTCCCCCGATTGTATCCCTACCCGCAGGAGGCTTTGGAAGTATTCGGGAGCGGCGGCTCCATACTGCGCATGCGTGAGTGCGAGAGAGAACTTACGCAGTACGGAACCCCCCGTTCTCAGGAGCAGTCCGGCTCCTGAAGACTTCCAAAGCCTCCTGCGGTGGCACAGTGAAATATTCGACCAATCATTGCATACTGCTCCTGCGGGTGACAGTGCTGGAAGCAGGGGATCAGGAGAGGAGCGGGAAGACTCTATAGGACCCAGAGCCTTCCCACTCCATAGATAATTATCGGTTTTGTTTTTGTGTTGTTACGCTTAGCATTCACGTTAATAATAGCTATTGGGCATGATTTTCCAACATGCCCAATGCTAAGCACCTGAAGGTGCACACTTCTACAAAAAGATGTCCAAAGTTATTTCAACTATATTTGATAAGACTCCAGGGGAAAGTAAAAGTTAAAGCGAAATATAACCCTGCATTTCAACTTTACTCTAAAACATTATTTACAGCATATTATATGCAACCAGCATTTTTTTTTTTACTAGACCAGCATTGGAAGGGTTACACAGAGAGCTTTAAGTTCCATGGAGAGAACTGCTGCCGCATCTGTAGTTTAGATAGATACATTTAAGCAAAACAAAATGTAACAACTGTGGAATGCCTCACTCTCTCTGACTGTGCAGGAGCTGGAGGACAGCCAAAGAGTGTGTAACATTCCTCACTTGTTACATTTTGTTTACTTAAATGTATCTATCTAAACTTCGGCTGAGGGGAGCAGTTCTCTCCACGAACTTTAAAGCACTGTGTGTAACCCTTCCAATGCTGGTCTAGTAAAAATAAAATGCTGGTTGCATATAATATGCTGTAAATAATGTTTTAGGTCAAAGTTGAAATGCAGAGTTATATTTCGCTTTAACATTTTAAACCATTTCAGGAACTTTTTTTTTAAACAACATTCTGTTTATAGAAGTTATAATGGTGTGGCTATTCTATAATGCTTCATACACACTTGAGATAAAAGTCTTTGGAAAATGCAAGATCACAGACCAATTTTACCCCCTTCCATGTAGTATGAGAGCCACACCTACACAGTCTATTCTATGGAGCTGAACTCCCCCATCAGACAAAAATCTTTGCAAGATGCTGCACACAAAGATGCCCGTACATATTCAAAAGATTATTATCTGCAAAAGATCTGTTCCTGCAAAAGATCCATTCCTGCAAAATGCATTCATAGTCTATGATATCTGCAGATCATCATACACACCTGGTTTAACAGACTTCATCTGCATATCTGGCAATCATCTGCAGATCTGAAAATCCATCCTGGTGGATCTGATCTGCAGATGATTATCTGTTAAACCAGGTGTGTATGAGGATCTGCAGATCTCATAGCCTATGAATGCATTTTGCAGGGATGGATCTTTTGCAGGAACAGATCTTTTGCAGATACTGATCTGTTGAGTGTGTGCAGCATGTTTGTGTGCAGCATCTTGCAAAGATTTAATCTGATGGGGAGTTCAGCTCCATAGAATAGACGGTGTAGAGTATGGCTCTCATACTACATGGAAGGGGGTAAAATTGGTCTGTGATCTTGCATTTTCCAAAGACTTTTATCTCAAGTGTGTATGAAGCATTAGAGAAAATTGAAATTCCACTATTTCTAATAATAGAGGTCAGACTTTATCACTAAACATATAAGGGGCAACCCAACTGCAAGTGTAAAAAGGCGCAGAGAAATTTGTGCGCACCATGCGCCGCCAATGGCCGTAATGTGAATTACGGTAACAGCGGCACTAAGACAGTAATTTGGGCGCCGTCAAAAGGCAGAGCCCAAATTCCTATAAAAACTGCGTAATTTGGCCTCCAGCAATAGCTGGCAGCCAAAATGCATCTTTCCACTGAGTCCATGGCAGCCTGGAGAGGGAATAGTAATTAAAGTAAATGTTTACCACGTTAAAAATAAAAAAAAGTCAGATACTCACCTAAGGAGAGGGAAGGCTCGGTCCTAATGAGCCTTCCCTCTCCTCTCCTGGCGCCCGGTCCCGCGCAGGATCCCCCGTGGCAGTATTCGACCAGTTCGGTCAAATACTGCCACTTCCGCATGCTGAAGGGCGCTTTCTATGACGCACTCGCGCGTGCGTAGTATGGAGCGGCCTGTCTTCGGAAGCCCGAGTGCTCCCGAAGACCTCCGAAGTCCCTGCGGCGATGGGCGCAAACGGGGGAGCCAGCGCAGCACTGAGGGCACCGGGAGAGGAGAGGGAAGGCTCATTAGGACCGAGCCTTCCCTCTCCTTAGGTGAGTATCTGACTTTTTTATTTTTAAATTGGTAAACACTGGCTTTAAAGCCGCCGGGACTTCTACACGAGCAGGATGTGCCATTTTTCGGCTTCACCCAGCAATGCTTTTGCATGTATGCACTGACACTGCTGGGCATATTTAATGCGGTACAGCTACATGAAAAAAAAGCAGCGCGGAGAAAAGCTTATCTACCAATCAGATGTGTCCATTTCTCATAATTGGGGAGAAACGATAGCGGATTGGTTGCAGTGCAGAGGACTTAGTGCCCTCTGGACAGTGAGCTGAGCTGGGCACTCATATAATTTACAGTTATCACAGGCAGTCACTCACCCAGGCCATAATGCTATCAGTGTGCTTCTCCAGAGCCTTCGGCTGATAGAAGGATTCCTGTGAAAAGACAAGAAAAATGACAGCTTGTTAAATAAAGCCTCCAAGTGGATCATAAAGCTGGCCATACACTAGGCCGATTCCCGCCAGATCGACAGCAGATTCGATCACTGGGATCAAATCTGCTGTCACATCGTTCCCGCTACACGCCGAATTTCAATCTATTTCGTCCGATCCAGTCGATCGCTCAGTGCGGAAAATTACCGTCAATCACCCGCGGGTAGGGAGCGCGTCGCTAGTGGCGTTCGAGTGCCAGACGACCGACGCAATAGAGCTGCAATACATTACCTGCTCCGCCGGCGCGACTCACCCCGGTCACAGCTGCTCCATCTCCGCGCTGGTCTCCGGGTCTTCACTTCATCCTGCCCGGCAGGAAGTTTAAACAGTAGAGGGCACTCTACTGTTTAAACTTCCTGCTGGGCAGGAAGAAGTGCAGCATGCCGGGGCCTGAGACCAGGGCGGAGATGGAGCAGCGGTGACCGGGGCAGTCGCGCCAGCGGAGCAGGTAATGTATGCGGGGGGGAGTGGCGGCAGCACCACCACCACAGATTGTGAACGGCTTCAGGCTGAAATCGGTTCACAATCTGTTTGCAGATCAGATTCGATCAGAGAGGGATCTATCTGTTGGTCGAATCTGATGGCAAATCGACCAGTGTATGGCTACCTTAAGCCCTGATCTAAATGGCTATCAAAAAATAAAGCGGTTTCAGGTCTACTTTTGATGAATTTAGCACTTAGCAGAGCAGACCTGTGCTAAGACCAGCTTTTTTTTCCTTCCTCACCAAAGCACACCTTACATGGTCCATGTCTGGCCAGCAGCAGAAAGCCACTCATCTGCAGCTTTTTCCTCTGTGTGCTACTGAGCAAGAACAGATCATACTCATGCATACCTGTGTTTCCCCGAAAATAAGACACTGTCTTATATTAATTTTTGCTCCAAAAATATGCTAGGGCTCATTTTCAGAGGATGTCTTATTTGTGGGGGAAACACTGGTAGTTTTCCTATACAAGATGCCTGTACTGCATGCCATAGTGAAACACAAGCAGTATGTACAGAGCTTGTGGTTTGCAGATAGTGGCTCTCACTTACAAGAAATTGATTCTGCTGAACATGTGGGTAATGGTGGCCATACACTGGTCGATTTGCCATCAGATCGACCAACAGATAGATCCCTCTCTGATCAAATCTAATCAGAGAGGGATCGTATGGCTGCCTTAACTGCAAACAGATGGTGAATCGATTTCAGCATGAAATCGATTCACCATCTGTGGAGCTGCAGCCGCTCGACTCCAACTCCACAACCCTGACGCAAATGCATTAAAACAAAACGCATGTGAAAAACGCGAACGTACTTAGCACGCACAAACGAATATGCAGCAAAATGCAACCTTTCACGCAACGCCTAGTGTGTTCCCAGCCACAAGCTTCCCAAATATTTGACTTTTGACTGAAAGCTCGCCTCGGGTAAATTTAAAAAAACAAGAAAAAAAACCCCACAGGTACGCAAGTTGACGTAATGTTTACCATAATTATTTGCAGTGTATAGAGCTGAACGCAGTGGGTTTCTTTTTCTCCTCAACAAATCTGGGATTGCACTTGAAATCTGACTTTAGCAGGTGAGGGATAATGATATGGGAACAGGAGGTGATATACAGGATAGTGTGACTGATATTCTGTGCCAGTGTATAATCTCCCAGGCAGAACCTGTACATCGAGGTGCGGATAATTACACGCTTCGCATGCCTACAGGCTCTTGGTAGGGAAATACATACATACAGCACTTATGTAGGGTGATGTCACCTGTCTCAGGAGACACTTTGAGCGCTCCCCAGTGGAATTCATATCTCCAGGTGAATCTCAGAAGGAAAAATAACAATCGTGCATCTAACAGGCTCTATGTAAACTTGCAGCTTGTGTATTAGATGATGCACCTTCCATAAAGCAAGAGATCCAGAATACATGTACCCTCTTCAGTGACACCTACAGCTAGGGATGACCAATGAGATGCAAATATTTCCCAGTTCATGCAGATTTATGTAATTTTTATGCTAATATATGCAGCTTGAAAACGGACCAATCAAGTCCCACCCAGGTTTAAAAGGCATGGTCCATTTTCAAGCTGCATGTATTTACATAAATCTGCCTGATTTCGGAAATATTTGCATCTCCAACCAAAGTATCCGGTAGCTTTTCAGGGAGCCCAGTTAATCCATGGAAACTCAAAACCTCCAAAATGTAGTTGTGACCAATCCTCTTACCCATAATTCCTTTGCAACGCAGTGATCTCCCTTCTGTGAATCTTCTAAATGCCAGACTCATCTCATCAAACTTTATCTGATGGCCAGGGCTGTGGAATCGGTACAAAAAGCATCCGATTCTGAAATTTATGAAACTTCCGGCTAAATTGGTTAGACATCACAGCCCTGCTGACATCGCAGTCTCACATGCGGCATGCACTGATACGGTGTGACCTAGCATTGGATTTTTTTGTCATTTTTCAAATGCTCTTGTGAATCTGTCCTGAGGCTAAGTTCACATGTAAGCTTTCCTAGCATTGAGGCTGGGAACACACTAGGCTGTACGCGAAAGGTAGCGTTTTGCTGCATATGGGGGTTTTCTTGCGTTTTGCAAGCGTTTTAATGAGTTTGCGGGTCGCATATATAAATCCCATATGCATTTTGTATGCTTTTTTAATGCGTTTTATGCAAATCAGTAAGAAGTCAACAGGAAGCAGAAACACATCAAACTTTTTTTTTTAAACACATAAAACGCAAACAAAATGCATAAAAAAACCCACTAAAACGCAATACCTTTGATTTACAATTGACTCATTACGTGCGTTTTAGATGCGTTTTGGGGAAAAAAGCAGCAAGCACATTGCAGAACACAGACATATGCGTTTTTCATGCGGCCCATTGACTTGCATTACGTGCGTTTTCTGCAACGCTAGCGTTTCTGCCTAGTGTGTCAATACCCTAAAACCAGAGCTACAAGCAGGGCTGTGGAGTCGGAGTTGGAGTCAGAGTCGCCGCAATTTTGGGTATCTGGAGTCGGTGGTTTCATAAACTGTCAGAGTTGGATGATTTTTGTTTCATATCCACAGCCCTGGGGTAAGTATGAGACTGAGAAGTCGGAGAGTCGGAGCCATTTTGGGTACCTGGAGTCGGACGTTTCACAAAATGAGGAGTCAGATGATTTTTGTACCGACTCTACAGCCCTGGCTATAAGGTCGGCGCATAAAACCTTTGGCTCCTTTAGTTATATACCAATAAAGGATATCTATTATAATGATATACTTCTTATATCAACTGCATACCCCATATCACAGCCAACATGAATCTACAGACTATGTTTTAGAATTCTAACTTGTTTTAGTTTAGCCCTAACAGCACTAGCTACCGGTATGTCAATTCGCAATCTTTTAGCTGATAAAGCAGACCTAAACTAAAATCATGCTTTGTAAAATAATGAACAGTTCTGTTTATTGCACTTTCAATAAAAATGATTGAAACACAAAATCCTGAATTTACTTTTTATTCCCCCAACTATGAACATTGAAGGAATTGTAGACTGAAGCCTCCTCAATTCCACCAAAGGGGCATCCTGCCTAAACAGAATCGTGTGGCATGCTGGGACAGCTGCGACACAGACTCCCAGAATCTCAAATGCAAACAAAACTGCAGAGAAACCGCATGCGTTTGCATTTTTAAAGATGGCGGAAGCCTGAAATGGATGCAGCAGCCCTCTTATCAAAAATGGCTAACAATGGTGGAGGTGTAGCTAGGTGGTATTGTTGTATTATTATTTCTAATGCTGTGGGTGCAATATGGTCAACGAGTTGTTTTTTTGTTTGACTCCTCTTTAAAGTAGACCTGAACTCAGAACTTCCTCTCTGCTCTAAAAGATAAGCAACAGCATAATAACCTTTAAAGAAAAAAAAACATGCATTTGTCATCAGCAGTGTCTACTTCCTGCTTTCGCAGAAGCAGACAGAGTTAACACCCCGGATTTACAAATAAGGTGCTCTGCCATGGACTTCAGAGATACCTGAGCTGATCCAGCTACAAGATCAAATTACAGTTGTGATTATTCACAGATGAGGGGAAATTAGACAGGTTAAACTCTCTAAATACATACAGGGTGTATTTCTCTCTGTTTTCCTTCTGTCCTGTGCAAGAGTTCAGGTCCACGAGCCCATAGTTATGTCATGAATTGTCCTTCAGAAGACCTAATCCCCATACGCGCCCCCCCTCCCCCCCACACACACACACACACACACACCACCACCCCTTTAAGCATAGCAATATGTATGTACACACAAAATATTTCAGCATGCTAAACAATGGAAAAACCACCAGGGAATGGGCCCAGATACACATTTCAAGGCCTATCAAAGCGAGAAAATACGGTTAACACAAGCACAGTAGATGTTTGAAAAATGCCGAATAAAAGCACACAAATGTGTTGAAAAAGAATCTCGTAATCTACAAGCCCTCTTACAAAGACACTGCAAGGTGCTGCCTTTTCCAACAAGGAAGTCGTTACACATCATCACCTTTACTTGGAAATAAAACTCCCATGATGCATCATTTCCCAGGAGAGAAAGCAGCGATATTAATCATTCCTCTGCATCTATGATAGAATAGGGAAACGAGAACCGCGGGCAATTGTGGAGGTCTGATTCACCAGGATGTGCAATGTAGAGAGAGAATAACAAACGTACCATTGTTTAGTAGTGTACAACCTCTTCTTACTGCTAACACTAACCAACTGCCATGGCCAATAAGATACAAATGTTTGCAGCTTTTATACAGATTTTATGCAGCAAGCATCTCAAATGTCAGTGTCATGTTTCTACCCCCCACCATTTACATGTACAGTATGCAGGTCAAAAGTGTCATGCGTCAGTCCCCTCTATGGACATGTACAGTGCAGCCGGGAGGCGTCAGTCACCTCTATGGACATGTACAGTGCAGCCGGGAGGTGTCATGTGTCAGTCCCCTCTATGGACATGTACAGTGCAGCAGGGAGGTGTCATGTGTCAGTCCCCTCTATGGACATGTACAGTGCAGCCGGGAGGTGTCATGTGTCAGTCCCCTCTATGGACATGTACAGTGCAGCCGGGAGGTGTCATGTGTCAGTCCCCTCTAAGGACATGCACAGTGCAGCCGAGAGGTGTCATCTCCCTCTATGGACATGCACAGTGCAGCCGGGAGGCGTCAGTCACCTCTATGGACATGTACAGTGCAGCCGGGAGGTGTCATGTGTCAGTCCCCTCTATGGACACGTACAGTGCAGCCGGGAGGTGTCATGTGTCAGTCCCCTCTATGGACACGTACAGTGCAGCCGGGAGGTGTCATGTGTCAGTCCCCTCTATGGACATGTACAATGCAGCCGGGAGGTGTCATGTGTCAGTCCCCTCTATGGACATGCACAGTGCAGCCGGGAGGCGTCAGTCACCTCTATGGACATGTACAGTGCAGCCGGGAGGTGTCATGTGTCAGTCCCCTCTATGGACATGTACAGTGCAGCAGGGAGGTGTCATGCGTCAGTCCCCTCTATGGACATGTACAGTGCAGCCGGGAGGCGTCAGTCACCTCTATGGACATGTACAGTGCAGCCGGGAGGTGTCATGTGTCAGTCCCCTCCATGGACATGTACAATGCAGCAGGGAGGTGTCATGTGTCAGTCCCCTCTATGGACATGTACAGTGCAGCAGGGAGGTGTCATGTGTCAGTCCCATCTATGGACATGTACAGTGCAGGTGTCATGTGTCAGTCCCCTCTATGGACATGTACAGTGCAGGTGGAGGTGTCAGTCCCCTCTATGGACATGTACAGTGCAGGTGGAGGTGTCAGTCCCCTCTATGGACATGTACAGTGCAGGTGGAGGTGTCAGTCCCCTCTATGGACATGTACAGTGCAGGTGGAGGTGTCAGTCCCCTCTATGGACATGTACAGTGCAGCCGGGAGGTGTCATGTGTCAGTCCCCTCTATGGACACGTACAGTGCAGCCGGGAGGTGTCATGTGTCAGTCCCCTCTATGGACATGTACAGTGCAGCCGGGAGGTGTCATGTGTCAGTCCCCTCTATGGACATGTACAGTGCAGGTGGAAGTGTCATGTGTCAGTCCCCTCTATGGACATGCACAGTGCAGCCGGGAGGTGTCATGTGTCAGTCCCCTCTATGGACATGTACAGTGCAGGTGGAAGTGTCATGTGTCAGTCCCCTCTATGGACATGCACAGTGCAGCCGGGAGGTGTCCTGTGTCAGTCCCCTCTATTGACATGTACTGTGCAGCTCAGAGGTGTCATGTGTTAGTCCCCTCTATGGACATGTACAGTGCAGCTCAGAGGTGTCATGTGCCAGTCCCCTCTATGGACATGTAAAGTGCAGCCGGGAGGTGTCAGTCCCCTCTATGGACATGCACAGTGCAGGTGGAGGTGTCAGTCCCCTCTCTGGACACGTAGGGGGCTGGGAGGTGTCATGTGTCAGTGTCCTCTCTGGACATGTACAGTGCAGGTGGAGGTGTCAGTCCCCTCTATGGACATGTACAATGCAGGCGGAGGTGTCAGTCCCCTCTAGGGACATGTACAGTGCAGGTGGGGGTGTCATGTGTCAGTCCTCTCTATGGGGACTGACAGTGCAGGCAGGTGTCATGTGTCAGTCCCCTCTATGGGGACTACAGTGCAGGTGGAGGTGTCAGTCCCATCTATGGACATGTACAGTGCAGGTGTCATGTGTCAGTCCCCTCTATGGACATGTACAGTGCAGGTGGAGGTGTCAGTCCCCTCTATGGACATGTACAGTGCAGGTGGAGGTGTCAGTCCCCTCTATGGACATGTACAGTGCAGGTGGAGGTGTCAGTCCCCTCTATGGACATGTACAGTGCAGGTGGAGGTGTCAGTCCCCTCTATGGACATGTACAGTGCAGGTGGAGGTGTCAGTCCCCTCTATGGACATGTACAGTGCAGGTGGAGGTGTCAGTCCCCTCTATGGACATGTACAGTGCAGGTGGAGGTGTCAGTCCCCTCTATGGACATGTACAGTGCAGGTGGGGGTGTCAGTCCCCTCTATGGACATGTACAGTGCAGGTGGGGGTGTCAGTCCCCTCTATGGACATGTACAGTGCAGGTGTCATGTGTCAGTCCACTCTATGGACATGTACAGTGCAGGTGGAGGTGTCAGTCCCCTCTAGGGACATGTACAGTGCAGGTGGAGGTGTCAGTCCCCTCTAGGGACATGTACAGTGCAGGTGGAGGTGTCAGTCCCCTCTAGGGACATGTACAGTGCAGGTGGAGTTGTCAGTCCCCTCTAGGGACATGTACAGTGCAGGTGGAGGTGTCAGTCCCCTCTAGGGACATGTACAGTGCAGGTGGAGGTGTCAGTCCCCTCTAGGGACATGTACAGTGCAGGTGGAGGTGTCAGTCCCCTCTAGGGACATGTACAGTGCAGGTGGAGGTGACAGTCCCCTCTAGGGACATGTACAGTGCAGGTGGAGGTGACAGTCCCCTCTAGGGACATGTACAGTGCAGGTGGAGGTGACAGTCCCCTCTAGGGACATGTACAGTGCAGGTGGAGGTGACAGTCCCCTCTAGGGACATGTACAGTGCAGGTGGAGGTGACAGTCCCCTCTAGGGACATGTACAGTGCAGGTGGAGGTGACAGTCCCCTCTAGGGACATGTACAGTGCAGGTGGGGGTGTCATGTGTCAGTCCCCTCTATGGACATGTACAGTGCAGGCAGGAGGTGTCATGTGTCAATCCCCTCTATGGACATGTACAGTGCAGGTGGGGGTGTCAGTCCCCTCTATGGGCATGTACAGTGCAGGTGGGGGTGTCAGTCCCCTCTATGGACATGTACAGTGCAGGTGGAGGTGTCAGTCCCCTCTAGGGACATGTACAGTGCAGGTGGGGGTGTCATGTGTCAGTCCCCTCTATGGACATGTACAGTGCAGGCAGGAGGTGTCATGTATCAGTCCCCTCTATGGGGACTGACAGTGCAGGCAGGAGGTGTCATGTATTAGTCCCCTCTATGGAGACTGACAGTGCAGGCAGGTGTCATGTGTCAGTCCCCTCTCTGGACATGTACAGTGCAGGTGGGGGTCAGTCCCCTCTCTGGACATGTACAGTGCAGGTGGGGGTCAGTCCCCTCTCTGGACATGTACAGTGCAGGTGGGGGTTTCAGTCCCCTCTCTGGACATGTACAGTGCAGGTGGGGGTTTCAGTCCCCTCTCTGGACATGTACAGTGCAGGTGGAGGTGTCAGTCCCCTCTCTGGACACGTAGGGGGCTGGGAGGTGTCATGTGTCAGTGTCCTCTCTGGACATGTACAGTGCAGGTGGAGGTGTCAGTCCCCTCTATGGACATGTACAATGCAGGCGGAGGTGTCAGTCCCCTCTAGGGACATGTACAGTGCAGGTGGGGGTGTCATGTGTCAGTCCTCTCTATGGGGACTGACAGTGCAGGCAGCTCTATGGGGACTACAGTGCAGGTGGAGGTGTCAGTCCCCTCTATGGACATGTACAGTGCAGGTGTCATGTGTCAGTCCCCTCTATGGACATGTACAGTGCAGGTGGAGGTGTCAGTCCCCTCTATGGACATGTACAGTGCAGGTGGAGGTGTCAGTCCCCTCTATGGACATGTACAGTGCAGGTGGAGGTGTCAGTCCCCTCTATGGACATGTACAGTGCAGGTGTCATGTGTCAGTCCCCTCTATGGACATGTACAGTGCAGGTGGAGGTGTCAGTCCCCTCTATGGACATGTACAGTGCAGGTGGGGGTGTCAGTCCCCTCTATGGACATGTACAGTGCAGGTGTCATGTGTCAGTCCACTCTATGGACATGTACAGTGCAGGTGGGGGTGTCAGTCCCCTCTATGGACATGTACAGTGCAGGTGGAGGTGTCAGTCCCCTCTAGGGACATGTACAGTGCAGGTGGAGGTGTCAGTCCCCTCTAGGGACATGTACAGTGCAGGTGGAGGTGACAGTCCCCTCTAGGGACATGTACAGTGCAGGTGGAGGTGACAGTCCCCTCTAGGGACATGTACAGTGCAGGTGGAGGTGACAGTCCCCTCTAGGGACATGTACAGTGCAGGTGGAGGTGACAGTCCCCTCTAGGGACATGTACAGTGCAGGTGGAGGTGACAGTCCCCTCTAGGGACATGTAGAGTGCAGGTGGGGGTGTCATGTGTCAGTCCCCTCTATGGACATGTACAGTGCAGGCAGGAGGTGTCATGTGTCAGTCCCCTCTATGGACATGTACAGTGCAGGTGGGGGTGTCAGTCCCCTCTATGGACATGTACAGTGCAGGTGGGGGTGTCAGTCCCCTCTATGGACATGTACAGTGCAGGTGGGGGTGTCAGTCCCCTCTATGGACATGTACAGTGCAGGTGGGGGTGTCAGTCCCCTCTATGGACATGTACAGTGCAGGTGGGGGTGTCAGTCCCCTCTACGGACATGTACAGTGCAGGTGGGGGTGTCAGTCCCCTCTACGGACATGTACAGTGCAGGTGGGGGTGTCAGTCCCCTCTACGGACATGTACAGTACAGGTGGGGGTGTCAGTCCCCTCTATGGACATGTACATTGCAGGTGGGGGTGTCAGTCCCCTCTACGGACATGTACAGTGCAGGTGGGGGTGTCAGTCCCCTCTATGGACATGTACAGTGCAGGTGGGGGTGTCAGTCCCCTCTAGGGACATGTACAGTGCAGGTGGGGGTGTCATGTGTCAGTCCCCTCTATGGACATGTACAGTGCAGGCAGGAGGTGTCATGTATCAGTCCCCTCTATGGGGACTGACAGTGCAGGCAGGAGGTGTCATGTATTAGTCCCCTCTATGGGGACTGACAGTGCAGGCAGGTGTCATGTGTCAGTCCCCTCTATAGACATGTACAGTGCAGGTGGGGGTCAGTCCCCTCTCTGGACATGTACAGTGCAGGTGGGGGTCAGTCCCCTCTCTGGACATGTACAGTGCAGGCAGGAGGTGTCATGTATCAGTCCCCTCTATGGGGACTGACAGTGCAGGCAGGAGGTGTCATGTATTAGTCCCCTCTATGGGGACTGACAGTGCAGGCAGGTGTCATGTGTCAGTCCCCTCTATAGACATGTACAGTGCAGGTGGGGGTCAGTCCCCTCTCTGGACATGTACAGTGCAGGTGGGTGTTTCAGTCCCCTCTCTGGACATGTACAGTGCAGGTGGGGGTGTCAGTCCCCTCTCTGGACATGTACAGTGCAGGTGGGGGCGTTAGTCCCATCTATGGACATGTACAGTGCAGGTGGGGGTCAGTCCCCTCTCTGGACATGTACAGTGCAGGTGGGGGTGTCAGTCCCCTCTATAGACATGTACAGTGCAGGTGGAGGTCAGTCCCCTCTCTGGACATGTACAGTGCAGGTGGGGGTTTCAGTCCCCTCTATGGACATGTACAGTGCAGGTGGGGGTGTCAGTCCCCTCTATGGACATGTAGGGGACTGGGAGGTGTCATGATGCAGGTGGCACAGCTGGCCTCTCTCTCTCACCCAGGACGCCTGGTTCTCGCCCTCCTCCCGGGCCCGTCCTCGGTTCAGCCGGTAGACCCTGTAGAGCCGCGGGCCCCGTATGCACAGGTAAAGCATCCCCGCTCCCCGGAGCCAGCGGCGCGCCATGTTGTCCCCACCGGCCGCCATACTTCCGCCCGGCACCGTTAGCAGATGAGTGGAAGGAAGCAGCAGCAGCCTGACGTTTCCGACACACAGCTCAGCCAATCACAGGAGCGCAGTACAGAAAGGGGAGGGCCGCTTGCTGACAGATGGGCGTGACGTGATCGTCTCCGTTAAGCCGCTGATTGGCCAGCTCTAGGAGGAGGCGGGGATCAGCGCTCTGGCGCGCTGTGGTAAAGAAGCTCAGCAATACAGCGGCATATCGGGAGCCCGCCTGTCAGGGAAGCGGCTTTGTGATTGGGCAGGTATTGTGGAAAGGGCGGAGCTTTCACATGACTTCTTTCCTAGATGTCATAGCAACGAGCATAACAAAGTGTCACGTGACAGGAAGTCAATTAGGAATAGGAAGGTGCCATCTTGTATATTGTCAATTAGAATTAAAGTCTTGCGTGTCTAGTGGTGTTCTGTCTGTGCATGCATAGTAAATACTTGTATGAGACAGAGCAGGGCTGCTGGGAGAAGGACTAGAAATCTTTTATGACTGGGAAGGTTCAGAGCCTTTGTCAGTTTCTTATTAATGATTTTTCTCTCTGGATCATGCTTGTCTTATTAATAGGCATTGTGCACACAAACCACATTTGCATTATTGCTGGTGAATGCCCTCGCTGACTGAGTTTACAAACCTTTCTTCCTGCTCCAATGTTAGATACTTCCTTCCTGAGAGAACAGGAAGTCTGAGGTTTCCAAACCTCTCCTTTTATCTAGCTATCACCCATCTGAAGTAAAGAAGTGATGAAAGCTGTGCTGGGGAAGCAATCCCCACCCTTTTGGCAGCTTCCTATTTTGTGTATAGATCCCTGGGTCCAAGTAGAGCCATTGTAGGAAACTGACCCTATAAGTGTGTGGAGCGAGGTGTGCGGATGGTTAGCACACCTCCTATGTGCCAGTGTCCCTCTCCGTAAAAGGCTCCATTCCGTTATGGTTGGTGCCCTTTGACTTGGACATACTACGATCAGTGATGGGCTCACGAGTGGCTAAGCACTCGAATTTGTGATTTAATTGCCTCAGGTGTGCGGTCAGAAAACAAAGGGTTATTTACCCATAAGTCCGTGATATATCGCGCCAAACAGCTTGCACGCGTCCTGCTAGACTCGTTGCAAGCCTCACTACGTGCACTTCCTCCTTCAAGCCAAAAGTGCGCGGTGGTGAGGCTTGCAACGCGTTCCAATAGGATGCGTGCAAGCATTTCGGAGCGCACGATATACAATGGACTTATGGGTAAATAACCCCTTGTTTCCCCGCTACACACCTGAGGCAATTAAGCCTCATTTAAATCACAAATTCGAGTGCTTAGCCACTTGTAAGTACTCCTGAGCCCATGCCTGACTACGATGCGCATGCACAATATGTCTGGTCGGCAGCCTTGTGACCATGCTCCCAGCGTGCACATAGGAGATGAGCAGTGATCACCGTCACAAGGTTGCCGACCTGACATACTGCGTAGCGTAAAATGTCCTTGTCAAAGGGCGCCAACCATGGTAACAGAATGGGGCCTATTACTCTACAACAGACCAGCCGCTGGCACAAAGGAGGTACGTAAGCATCTGCACATCCCCCCACACACACTTATAGCATCCGTTGTTCAGTGTCTGCTCTTTTTTTTTAATATCTTTATTAAGTTCCAACAAGATATTGATATAAACATTTACCAAAGGATAGTTAGCTTTCCAATACTGTTAACAGGTGTTAATGTGCTATATGATAATGTGCATAACAATATACAGAATAGACAGCCCCAGATAAAAATCACGTGCACAAGTAAATCTTGGCAAGTTCTGTAATATAGTCAACAATAATTGTGAGTACCTCGATCCTCTCAGAACCATTTTTGTGGAGAAAAGAGAGGGTCTGTAGTAGAATGAGAGGGGAGGGTCGAGGGAAAAGAAAGAAAAGTCAGAAAAAGCTCAGGTCAGGTGCCGGATGTAAGGGGCAGGCCCCATCGAAAGTCAGTGTTTCATGAATATATTGACAAACATGGACATCTACAGTATATGGTCCCAGGTTCGGATCAATGGCTCGTAATATTTACATATACTCTAATGGTTTTGTGTATTGTGTTCTTCTCTTCCTCAAACTAGCAAGCCCAGGTAATAACAAACTTCTCCATCCTGTCCTGGGTGGAGTGTATAATTTCCTTCATTCTCATAATGTAATTCAGGGAGTTAACGAGTTCAGAACGTGTAGGTGTTGAAGTTGTTTTCCAATGTTTGGCCGCATCTGGAATACGGAATTCAGTTCTGGGCACCGCATTACAGGAAGGATATTGCAGTTTTAGGGCAGGTGCAGAGACGAGCAACAAAAGTGATTAGAGGGATGGACGGTCTCATTTACTAGGAAAGGTTAGATAAACTGGGCTTATTTAGTCTGTAGAAAAGACTCCTTAGAGGGGATCTAATTCACATGTATAAATACATCAGAGAGCAATATAAAAGCTTGACGGATGAGCTTTTTGTCCCTAGGCTTTTGCAAAGGACTAGAGGACATGATCTGCGCATGGAGGAAAAAAAGTTTTAGCCATTTATTTAGGAAAGGGTTCTTTCCAGTATTGAATAAAATGTACAATGTACTGCCACAGGAAGTACAGTAGTAAGGGCAAATTCTATATCTGAATTTAAGGGGGGCTTAAGCTCAACACACACCATACAATCTTGGTTGTACAGATTTACCAAATATATACAGTATAAGGGCCAAGAGATTGAAAATACCTTGAATGATTGATTGGATACATGAAAGTGCAACACAATACACATAATCTGATATACACAACAAAACAAAATTGATTCCTGTCCAGAGTAATTAAATATATATATATATATATATATACACAACTTTTATTGTTTCAATTAAAATTCATATACATTTTCCACTATCTGAGGTAGGTTTAACAATTCCTCGATCAGATCATTGACTATCAGATACAAAGTCAATTCTGATCAACCTATTCCTCACTAAAGTTGCTTTTGTGCTATAAAGATTCCCCCCACCACAAATCCAACAAGTTTCGGCCCCCTAAATTGGAGCCGTCGTCAGGGAATAAACCATGGATGACTGACTGAGCTAGAGAGCACAGCTCTCATTTTTTATTTTCCATATGTTGTGATGTGAATAGTTATGCACTTAGCACCCTAGCACTTAGCACTTTATTCCCTGATGACGGCTCCAATTTAGGGGGCCGAAACATGTTGGATTTGTGGTGGGGGGAATCTTTATAGCGCAAAAGCAACTTTAGTGAGGAATAGTGTAACGATTGTGGAATTCTCTCCGTGATCAGCGCACAAGGCGTGCGCTGACACGGCGGAAATCCTCCACAAGCGTATAATTTGAGGGAACCCAGCAAAAGGTGCAACGCACCTGTAGAGGGAAATTCCTGTCGGCAGGTGGAGCTGTGGAGTGCAGAGGAACAGCTCCTCTGCCCTGCCACAGACGCCAGACAGGAATTGTACGAAGGGAAGAAACGCAGAGCAAGATAGCCCTGAAAGAAAGAGATCAAAGTGACAGAGGGTATGTGTATCCACCAATCTAGTCGCCACCCTGCGACGATGAACACACAACCATGAAGATCAGGTGAGAAGGCAATCACCAGAGATGGCGATTGCTAACAGCGACACAAGACCGAATAAGCACAGATGAGGAATGTATGTATGTCCACCAATCTAGCCGCCAACCTGCGACGGCGGACACACAACGGAGGAAACCAAGTGAGAACGCAATCGCAAGAGAAGCGATTGCGAAAGAGAATGAGCATAGGGACAGAATGTATGTATGTGCACCAATCTAGTCGCCAACCCGCGACGGTGCATGCACAACAGCAGAAACGAAGTATGAACGCAATCGCGAGAGAGGCGATTGCCAGAGGTGACACAAGGCTGCAGCAAGGCAGAGCACGAGAGTAGCAAAGGCACAGCAAATCATACAATGAGAAGATAAGGAAAATAATAAACGCTAACTAAACGCGAACACAGCACTCATTCGCAACAGCGAACGCATTTTCTGCGCGGTCTCCACGTGTTAAGCACAACAGAGACAAGCACGCCTAACTAACCATCGACAGACAAACATGAGAGGACGCGAGCGCTTGCTTAACGGTTACCTCACCGAGCCTCCAGCAAGCGTTCGTAGCAGACAAGACAGGTACACAAAAACAGGGATAAGTGTGAGATACGATCCACTGCTCTTTCCGCCAGAGTGAGTGCGACCCAAGTAAGGCAACAGAGCTAGCAGGATCCACTGCTCTTTCCGTCAGAGCAAGTTCGATCCAAGTATAGCAAGAGAGTTGCAGACCAGAAGGATCCACAGCCGCTACTGCTAGAGGCTAGTGTGATCCAAGCACGACAGACAGACAGAACAGGCAATACAAATAATACAATCCTGACTGCTCTAGCAAGGATGCCTAGTGCAGTCCCAAGAATTACTCTAAGCTAATCTTCAAACAATAAGCAAGGCTGACACTCCTGGAGTGTTTCACAGGACAAACCCTTATGACCAGCCACGTACTGTGGAATCACATGGTATATATAGAGCAAGCCTACAAAGGATGTGGCTAGGCAATTTGCATGACAAACGTATGCAAATTCCTCAGCAGCAGCAAGCTGCAAAACTGACAAAAGGTCTCTCTTCCAGAGACCTGCAGAATGCAGACCTGAACAGTGGTCAAAAAGCTGCCTGCCTGCGCAGGCAGCTGAGCGGATCATTACAAATAGTTTGATCAGAATTGACTTTGCATCTGATAGTCAATGATCTGATCGAGGAATTGTTAAACCTACCTCAGTTAGTGGAAAATATATATGAATTTTAATTGAAACAATAAAAGTTATATTATATATATATATATATATATATATATATATATATATATATAAATTACTCTGGACAGGAATCAATTTTGTTTTGTTACTACATGAAAGTGGTAAGATTGAACAACCAAGATTGTATCGTGTGTGTTGAGCCTAAAGGGGCATACAGACATGCGACTAAAGTCGTTAGTAACGAACGACTAACGATCGTTTATAACGACGATCGGGACAAAACTTGCGCAAACGATCGTTAACTCTAGCGACCAACGACCGAAGTCGCTATAAACGAAAAATCCGTCCTGGCGGATTTTTTATAACGACGATCGTTACAAAAAGTATGTGTGTACGGTGATCGTTAAGAAACGATCGTTCGTTAAGTAACGTACATGCGCAGATAGCATATTCAACTTGCTAGAATATTTGTTTTTGGGGCCTATATATGTAGATGTTTGAATGAGGAGCATGTATGTATTGTTTGAAATGCAAAATGTGTGTATGTGTTTTTCTGTGTGTTGTGTGTATATCTCTTTGTGTCTCTGTGTCTCTCTCCCTATATATAGATAGATAGATAGATAGATAGATAGATAGATAGATAGATAGATAGATAGATAGATAGATAGATAGATAGATATATTTATATATATATATATATGTGTAAATCTCTCTCTCTCTCTCTCTCTCTCTCTCTCTCTGTATATATATATATATATATATATATATATATATATATATATATCTATATATATATATCTATATATATATATCTATATATATATATATATATATATAGAGAGAGAGAGAGAGAGAGAGAGAGAGAAAATATATGTATATAGATGTATATATATATATATATATATATATATATATATATATATATATATAGATCTCTCTCTCTCTCTCTCTCTCTCTCTATATATATATATTTTGTTTTTTAAACACATAGATATGTGTTTGTGTGTCATATTGTCTATTACCCACTATGTGATCTATATATGTTTTCTTTTATATTTGTCCCAATATCTAATCATACATGTTCAATAAAAGGGGTATAATAAACAGGCGTTCGTGAATGATTGTACAAAAAATGTTTATTTACAATATCAAGTTTTGTGTTAAAACATTTAATCTTGTAAAATATTAGCAACCCTCTGCTTCATTTGTGTTATCTCCTCTTGGTAAAGCGACATAGAGGCCCACATGTTGCATTTCATGACCTCCGCCTTGGCATACAACTCGTCCAATGCCTCCGTTATGTCAAGTACTTGTTTTTTTTCTGTGTGAAAAAAAAAAAAAAAAATTATGTGATTGGACATATTGTAATAGGTGAATAATGTCTCTGTCTCTCATGATCTCATAATCACTCACTCTCTCTCTCTTTTTTTCTCTCTCTGTCTGTGTCTCTCTCTCTCTCTCTCTCTCTCTCTCTCTCTCTCTCTCTCTCTCTCTCTCTCTCTCTCTCTCTCTCTCTCTCTCTCTCTCTCTATATATATATATATATATATATATAGTGTGAGAGAGAGAGAGAGAGAGAGAGGGACAGGGGACATGGATGGATACAGAGAAACACATACCTACACATATGATCACTGGCGGCATGAGGTCGAAATTTAAATGTAGGAATGGTACGTTATATAGTGATCCATATACACTAATCGGGTATTTTACATACATGGCATACTTCCTCCCGTTTAGAAACTGTGACAACTAATGATATTCCATGTTTGGAGAACTGATTATGTACATCTCAAATTTGTTTTGGGTGTGTGTCAAGGGATATTACCAGCAAACTATTTTAGCAGAAGAGTATAGAAGTGCTGTATGGAGCATCATCAAAGGCAACACTCATGTTCTTGACAATGGACAATGTGGTGTCATATGCCACAGTTAACTGTGTTTACAATGTAGGCCCTATATTCAGAGTTTGGACATGGTAGAAATGAGGAATGTTTCAAGTACACAGACTTCTCACACTCGAAGTACACAAAACATTGTCCATAAATCAAAAATGTTGTTGATTATGTTACACACACCTAGAGGTACACATTATTCAAAACAAGTTTGCCCAGCTTGGGTAGAAGAATGTTCCAATAAAGGGTGAGTATTATAAACGTTACTGTTGTGATGTGGGATACTTACTGATCAAAATAGTTGCATTAGGGTCATCAGATGTGTCCTCATCCTCCTGGGTTTCCACATCTACTTCTTCAGGTTCGTGTGAAACCTCCTCCACATCACCAGATGTCTTTTGGCATGCTGAAAAAGAGTATCAGACATGTGTTGTTAGTGATATGTTCACATAGGCCTGGTGCACACCAGAGGTTTTGCTTGGAGCATATAGACTTGTTACATGTGCGGCAAATGTTATCCTATGTGTGTGTGCACACTGGAGCAATGATGTTGAATACAAAATCACATAACGTAACTTTTGCCATACATTTTTTAACCACGAAAAATAATTACAATTTAATGCTATGGGGTCAATTAACAAAAATCATTGATCCAGTGTACACAGACACAGGAGAACAATAGCAGCACATGTAAAAAGTCGCAATGTTTAAAAAGAAACCTCTGGTGTGCTCCAGCCCATTATCTGGGTAATCATACAAAGGCTTTTCACAACATGCAACTCACAAGTGTGAAACAATACACACCCAGTTCTATGATTGATTGTTGCCCTAATGTAAAATTGAGGTTAGGAGTGTTATGATAGTAAACATGCATAAAGCCTCCACCAAAGACACCTTGCCCATTAGGAATGAGACATCGAATCTTGATGTGAAACATATAATAGTATTAAACAAGAAGTGCATGATTGTCTAGCATGCACTACAGATATAATGCATATATATTGTGAGTACATGTACATGTGACACTTACCAATACTCTCTCCAATAACATGTCAGTCTGTGGTCACTGTTGTTGTGCTTTTGTGGTATGTGTTTAAAATGAAGAATGACAATATCAATGATACAATAGTATTATGTATGTAGGCACACACATTGTCTAATAACTTTGTCTTTTTTCATGCAGTGCACACCTACCTTCATCACATCTTGCTTGACTGGTCTCTGCAGTCTCCCCATCTCCTTCAGCCTGTTTTTGAGGCGCTCCATCCAAATCTACAAACAATGTGACAGCCATTAAGGACTGTAATGGATGTCAAGAACTTATCATAAGAACATCACATTACTGTATACATATGGCCTGGACTACAGATAGCTTAGAAGATACTCGGTGTGGCATGTCGATAGTGTTAGGTGAGAGTAGTGTAAGCTTCTTCTAACCTACAAGTGCAACACGGCCCATTGTCATTGTTAATAGACTGTTATACTATTGTCGTTGAGTGGGTGTTTTATTTGACAACTATTCCTGTGATGAATACCCACATAAGTTATTTGGGGTTCCCTCACACACCATTATCCCTGTGCAACCACTCCAACTCCCTGGTTAAAGCCACCCAAGGTGTCCTTTTGGGGGTGGCCCGGTGGGTCAATTGGGCCAGGCCCCACACCTGGAGAAGGGTCCATACCCTCTGCGGTGGGCGAGTGGACATAGTAGGCCAAAACCTAGAAATGTAGACAGTCCACACTGAGTCAAAGAAAGATGGTGTTGCATGTAATTAGCTATCCAGTAACGATTCAAACTGTGTCTTATGAGTGTCTCTCTGTAGCACATCTGCATAACCACAGTTTGTATGTGTTTTCTATCCTGATGTGTGAGCTTTTGTACACTTTCTTATGCGGTGGGTCCCCTGCCATGGGCATGTATAATTGTATCAAGTATTGTTATTTGAAACTAGCATCCACCACTACAGGAACACAGAGATATGTTTCCACATTCTAAGTCGGCAGCTATATGTGTTACCCCACTACAGGGATCTGGCTGTACCTGTCCCCAGTATAGGTAGGCAGATGAAGATAGTGGACGATTGTCCAATGGGAGTAATATGACGCACATAAATCTTAGGACCCTGTCAACCTGCTACTGTCATGCTAGGCTCAGTGCTGTAAGGTGTAGTGTTGAGGGTTGAGTGGGCCTCAGGCCGTAAGGCTGCTGATGCTTGATGAAAGGGGTGTCCACACCATTGGGAGTCCCCATACTGGCTCATGTTTTGTTGGTGGTAGAACGGTTTTGCTTTGATGTAATTTTAATAAACTCACACTGAAATAAAAAAAAATACTGAACCATACTTTCCTTCATCATTACTGGCCACTACGGTGCATTCAATAAGATAGGCCATGGTGATGGAGAAATGAAATACAATGGTTACAATCTACAGATACATGTGTATACTTACCAACAGGAAATAATGTGATGCTTTCCTCCTCACCAACATGCATGTCTTCCTCCTCATCACCATCATCATCAGCATCATCTGTCGAAGTAATGACATATATATGATTAAGTATGTACCCTCAAATATATGGATAACTATGGAGTTCATTGTACACAATGCCAGATGTACCTTCTTCCATTTCCCTCTGGACCGCCGAAGTGTGCCCAGCCTCCTCTGGCTCATCTCTGCTGGCATGGCCTGCTTCTTGTGGCTCCTGTCTCTGCAGTCTCCTCTTCTCTTCTGTGTGTCAAGTGAAATGTTGAGGCACATATGTAACACACATTCTACATACATTATCTTCAAGTGTGTAAGCGTTCCACACACAAAACTAAATACTGATTCACAATACTGGTCAGATGCAAGTAAGATGGAGTGATATGTGCAGCAAGAGTTGTTGTTAAAGGCAATACTATGAAACTGCTATGCCTGCAAACACACTATTACATACATAACTACTTACTGTCTCTTTTCACTTTTCTGCGCAGAGATGCTAGGACCTCCCTCTCACGCAGCTTTAAGTCCGACCACCTTCGCATTAAGTGGTTTTTGGTCCTAGTGACCCCAGAAATTTTTTCCAGGGAAGAAATGGCATGGTCTAAAATATAATTTTTGCGCTCAATGGGTCTTTCATACACCTCCCTCCTTCCATCATAGTCCCTCTTATCAAATATTCTGACCATCTCTGCCATTTCTTCCCTGGACATTCTTGTGGCTCGCTGCACAGGTGTCCTGCGTGGCATGGTTGCTGTCACAGCTCACAGGACTACAGAATGTAGAAGAGGAAGTGACAGTTTGGATAAACAGGAAGTTAGCAAGCGCTTCTTGCGTCATCCGAACGTACGTTCTGACGTACTTACGTTATCCGAACGTTCCGAGAAATCACTCAAATAGGGTAACGTAACCTTATAGGCGGCGTATAGTAATGCTTCCTGAACTTTCGGCGTCTGCGTCTTTCAAGGTAAGTTCGTTTAAACCTCGACCGTGTTTATCAGTAACGTACGTTCGTTAAGTTTCTTTCTTTCTTGCTTGCTTTCTTTCTTGCTTTCTTTCTTGCTTTCTTTCTTTCTTTCTTTCTTTATATGAAGTTTATGTCACCTCCATATGTTTGTCTTTCCAGGACAGTCCAGGAAACTATGGCAGTGGATATCTTTTCAGATTCTCAATTTACACGTGAATTTATAGACCTCTATAGAGCACACCCTGCCCTTTGGAAGACAAAAACTAAATGTTACTCGGATAGGCGTCTAAAGGCAAAAGCACATGATGAACTCGTGCAGTTATGTAAAACGGTCCTCCCAGAGGCTGATGTCCAGTTTGTAAAAAATAAGATTCAAAACTTAAGAACCGTGTTTAAAAAAGAATTAAACAAAATTGAACGATCAAAAAGATCAGGGGCTGCAGCTGAAGAGGTTTATAAGCCACGACTATGGTATTACGACTTACTTGCCTTCACCATTCCACATTTAAAAGGTCGTGAGGCTATATGCAGTTTATCAAGTGAACCCACTGACTTGAGTATCAACAGCGAGATGGCTACTGGTGACAAGGATCCTAACCTAGAAGAAGAAGAGGTATGTTTTTTTGGATAATGTCACACTGACAATGTGTTTTAAATGGTTATAGATTGTTCCAATTAAACTGTCGCTTTGTGAAAAAAGCAGAATCCACATTTCACACCCATGTATACTGAGGGAGTATAAAAGGTGAGCCTCACCTTTGTTATAGGTATGTTTCCACATTTCATGCACAGAACAGTGGAATGTGGTGGCTGCTGTTCCGAAATCTTTCCAGAAACCAAGCTTACTATTCAGCTACAGATACATGTCACATTTGTAGCTTGCTACTTAATTATAAAAAGGACAATGGGGGCCAGGTTAGTTTTCGGCCTGCAGTAGTGTGTGATTCACACATTAAACAAGTGTGTGCAACAAACCACTACTAACACACTGAGATGTCATGTTCTCCATGCTTTCTGAGGTGTGGTGTGTTTATTTGGAGACATAGAAATGACCCACACGATTATGTTAATCAAGTAATTAATAGTTGACACATTGTGATGTAGTGCATATTTTGTTTGATTACTAAACATCTAACCTCATGCTTCAATTGCAGTAGGCCAATGTTACCTACCCTTGCCCATTTGTACATTACTGACAATCGACTCCCAACATGAATAAGCTCTGAGTACATTGGACATACCTTACACTAAATGTACCTAATGTTTACATATGTGTTTAAACTTTGTACAAATTGCTGTATTTTCTGTCCATTCATTGTACAGACATCTGTCGCTGGTCCCTCCCAGGAGAGCACTAAACGCAGATTTGCCCTGAAAAAAACTCGCAAAAGAAGAAATGTTCTTGAAGACAAATGTGAGGAAGCTATTCAGCAGGCTGTTATGCTAATCAACAAAAAAGATGACTCCTGTGATGCGTTTGGGAATTTAGTGGCAACTAAATTAAGAGAATTTCCGGAAGATTTGAGGGCACACACACAAAGTGCAATCATGGCTCTTTTGACTCGCACAAATATTCCAGCACCACAAATCCCTAATGCTACATTAGCATCTGAAAAAGACCAACCTCAGCCTACATTCACACATCCACAACACATGCATCAACCTACATTAGCACCGACACAACACATGCATTATCCTACTACCTTACCACCAACACAACACATGCATCATAACGTCATGAGTCAGTATAGTCACAACTATCACACACAACAGTATGAGCCCCATTTCTACCCTCCTGATAAAATACTTGACCATCCACAAACACATGTGCAACATCCACTATATCAAAAACAATTGGAAACTGTGTGGCCAACTCAACCCAATTATGCGGATCTGTGATAGCTCCATCCGTGCCTATATGGATACTCTTCCTTTAAGGATCAATGAAGAGAGACTAAAATGGAGCCATAATGTTTGTACATTTAATCAACAATAGTAGTTGCCTGGCACCCATGCTGGTATATTTAGCGACACTATATGTGAGTTAAACCAGTAACAAGCATGTATCTGCTATGTATTTACACTGATACACAAACTGACATATGACATAACGAGATAGACGTGTATGTAGAGTGCCTAGCACAACAACAATTATGCTGTGTTCATTATTAGCTTTATCGGTCAGAATGCCATAAATATCCGGTATGTAAGTGGCTGAGACAGTCCAGACTGAGACAGGAATTGAGTACTGTGTGACCCACACTGCAAAGAACTTGCTGTTTATATCAGTATCTTGCTGTCAAAAGGCACTTTGCTGTTGGACAGTGTGGTCTAGTTGCATTCTGTTATCAGTGCCGCTCACGCTGTATTCACTTCCTGTCTGTGTCAGCCACTTACATACCTGAGATTGAAGTATTGACACCTGAACATGTACAAAATGACCACAGCATAGTTCTACCTGTGATAGACACTGTACATACCTATTTGTATCTCTGGTCACATGTCATTTTGCCTATCCTTTACAGGACCCAAGCTGTCAGACTACATGTCCCTTTCTCTGTAGGTCTCCTTTATACTGTATGTTGTATGGCTTAAACATACTGTTCAGGTAGCTGCAGGAGAGTTACAATCTGGCTCCTCTTTATAGGATGCAGCCAAACCCGGGTACATTATGTAACCACACCTGTTTGTCAGCCTTGCTGATCAGGTCTACCCAAGTAGTGATGACATCAGGTCAGCAGGATCGGCCTGTAACACATTTAGGCAATACATACCTACCTCACCTTTACTTTCATGTCTGATTTACATTGAACCTCGACATTCAGTATGAACAGATAAGCATGTTCTATAGCCACCTTCCAAAGTGTGTTGTTTTTTTATTTTTGGAGGGTACTTATGTTCCTTTTTGTTACGTTATGTATATATTTGGTAGCCCTGTGTAATTGTGAGGAAGGCAACTTTGGTTACAATGCCAATCTTAAACTACTTCTACATAGACTGTTGTATTTTATTCAACAAAGGTGTTAATAAAAATGTATTTCTTCACCTGAAACGCTGGTGTTATTGTGTTAATGGTGTAGTTAGTATCATTGTTTAGTTGATGTACACTTAATTTTCCTTGTTGTTGCATTGTGGCAATATCCTATCATTAACAGCTACAGTAATTGTGTAGTACAGGTTAGCTTTAATTAGTACTGTGTATGGAGACGACATCCCAATTAGCACAGAATAATTAGTACATAATTAACACTCTTTTTCATTTTGTGTAAACATTCTGAATGGTATACATATAGTTAATGAACCAACGAGCATTCATTAGACTAATTATGTATTCGGATCTAATCCCAAAAATTTAATATAATTGAGTGTTAATTATGCACATTTATATTGTGTGGTCCAATCTGTCTAAATAACATGCATATCCATTGTAGACTATATAAGTTCACTGCCTCACATGTTTATTGGGTTGTGTTAATAAGGAACTACAACAACACCCACATGAATCTCTAATTCAAAACACATATTATGATGTTCCATGTCTAAACCAGTATGTGTAGGAAGCAATGTTAAGTGTGACCTAACACATATCTGGTACATGTGGGCCTTGACTTGTAGTTGATTAACAACAAACACATTTGAAGATGAACATAAATTTAATCACAGGTACGTGAAAACACAAGTTGCAACACAATTGTTAATAAACAGAACAACTCAAACTATACTGGCATCTTGCCAGGCCACAGCTCCAGCTCGTGAAAGAAAATAGTCAGCATAGGCCTCCCTATTATTTTTATCCTCTGTAGTGGCATTTCGAGGCGGACAGGGCTGCAGGTCAGTCAGGACATGTGGCTGTGCTCTCCATTCACCTTCTACCACATTCCCAGTAGAAGTGTCCACCCTGTCCACAGCGTGCACAGGAAAGTATGTGGGAGCGTGCTGTTGCCGAAGAAAGTTGTGCAGGACACAGCACGCATAGACAACTGTATCCACCTTGTCGATCCGCAGATTGATAGCAGTATGCATCACACGGAATCTACTGGCTAAGATGCCAAAGGCATTTTCCACTATCATGCGGGCCCTGGACAGACGATAGTTGAATATTTTTTGCCGGTATTGAATATTTCTATTTGGGAATGGCTTCAAAATATGTGGGTGTAACGGAAAAGCCTCATCTGCAACATAAACAAAATTGAGGTGGTTGACAGTCAGTGAATTGTCCGGTACATTGAGCTGGTTGTTAGTAAGGCGTTCAAAAAAAGTTGTTTGTTCGATGACACCACCATCAGACTGCCGCCCATTGCGGCCAATATCCACAAATAAAAACTGATAGTTGGCATTAACTAAGGCCATCAAAATTATACTAAAAAAACCCTTATAATTATAATAATAAGAACCGGTATTGCCAGGGGGAGTAATTCTTATATGCTTTCCGTCCAGAGCCCCGCCACAGTTTGGAAAGTCCCATAAACGGTGGAATTCTGCAGCAATATCCAACCACTCCTGTGGTGTTTGGGGAAACTGAAAAATGGAACATAACATAAAATTAGACATTTGAGAGTCATGTAGCCAAACATTATTATTATTATTATAGTACAATCTACACAAACAGAGCACATGAGTGCATTGTAAAAACAGATATATTTAACATAGCTGCCATTGCTAGTTGTCTGTTTGGCTGCAGTAGAGCCTAAAACACACTCCTTACATAAACATCACACTAGCCAAGTGGAACTTGCATCACTAGCCACAGCCGGGACAAGGTCCTACAGCACCCAAGGCTGAGCCAGCAAAGTGCGCCCCTCCCACCTCAGCTGTCACACACTGATTGCTAATAGACTAAGAGGCCCACAGGGCCCATAGCCTCCACAACACCTTAATATGTATTTATCTGTCTTGTACTCACTTCCATGTAACCCCTCTTCTTATTTCTCGTTGCTTCCATAACCATTCTGAATGACAGCTGAATGAAATCTGTGGCCCCTCCTACACTGCACCCTGAGGCTGGAGCCTCTACAGCCTATGCCGGGGGCCGGCCCTGTCAACAGATTATTCAGAAAACTGGGATAGATTTTCTATGACACAACCATAGCATTATCAGTGTAACGTCCCTTCAATAACATGTTATGCAACATCAAATGTACATACCTTCATAAATTCACCCTTCAAGGCGTCAATTATTGCTTGGCACGTTTCTGGAATTATGATACCCAAAGCTTGCGGAGAAATTCCGGTTGAAAACTTTAAATCCTGGAGGCTGCGTCCAGTGGCCAGGAAGCGCAGGGTAGCTGTTAAGCGCTGTTCTGGGGTGATAGACTTCCTCATCCAGGTATCCTCCTTAGAAATTAATGGCGTAACCACATGTAAAAGATAGTGGAAGGCTTCTTGCGGCATGCGCAGATAATTCCTATAATCATCTGGAGCAGAGATGCTGAGGTCATGTAACAGGCTGTCATGTGAGATCAAATCTCTATCTTGGAGCCAGCTCTTTGCCCATGCACGGCCTTTCCTCTTTTGCTTAAGCACTTTCAAATTTTTATGCACTTTTAACAAAACTAATAAGGCAACACTAGCCCGCTGTTTTTGGGACATATGCGATGCCATTGCTGCACTGGAAACACGACAATAACGAACGAACGTCCACACCAAATGCAGCAACCTCTATACTGTTGCTAAGCCTTTTATAAGATGGCTTTACGTCACTTCCTGAAATCTACTGAACGAACTTTCGTTGGGCGAACGATCTGTGCGCAACTTCCTCTTTCCTACTAGCCATTAACAATGACGTTCGTTCCGGGTTCATTGATCTGAATAACGTTTAGCATAATAGATGCACTGCATCATACGTTCGTCACTTCCGCATCGTTCGTTCGGGAACGATCTGATCGTTTGGCACTTCCAACACACCTTTACTAACGACCGTTTCATTTCTCGCCTTAATTGATCGTTCGTCGTTGGTAACGAACGATCGTTATCGCATGTCTGTACGCACCTTTAGATGCTTTCCTTGCATTGAAAGACATCTATAATTACTTGGTAATTCCCGGTTGTGTTGATCCAGGGATTTTATCTGATTGACATTTGGGTTCGGGAAGGAATTTTTTTCCCTTTTGGGGCTAATTGGACCATACTTTGTAAGGGTTTTTTGCTCTCCTCTGGTACAACAGGGATATGTGAGGGTTCAGGCTGGTGTACTTTTTCTGGTTGAACTCGATAGACGTATTTTTTTTTTTTTAACCCAAATAACTGTAACTAGTAGCGGTGAGGATATGTCTGAGGAAGGATTTCCTAACATTTGAGATCTGTCCAGGTATGTTATATAATAGGGTGATTTCTGCTGTAGGCTGATACCTCTTGCCTGAGACCTTAGAATATACAGCGAAAGCCATCTTCCATACTGGTCAAATTATCTTGCAATCCCACCACACGTGTTTATATATTCCTCTCGAGGTGTTACACCTTCAGCATAGTTCAGAAAGTTCTGATGAGAATTGGTGTAATAAAGTGGGGTAGTGGTACCATCTTGTTAAGATTGTATAATTACGCTCCTGAGCTATGCTTGCTATTGAGAGTTTGTGTGTAAGGGAGCAGATCTTCTCCCATACATCTCATACTCCCATTTTGAGATGAGAAGTGTTTAACTTGAATAAAATTGAGCTCCTAATTTTCCTGCCCCGTGCAGCACCACCTCTTCTGTATATCCACATCACAAATAACAACAATTCCATCCGCCCTAACCCCCAGGCCCGCTGCCTGGGCATCACCATAGACTCTTATCTCTCCTTCAGCCCCCACATCCAAAATGTTACCAGAGCCTGCAATTTCCACTTTTGTAACATCTCCAAAATCCGACCATTCTGACCTCAGACACTACCAAGCTTCTCATCCATGCCCTTATCTTCTCCTGCCTTGACTATTGCAATGCCCTACTGTCAGGCCTCACCTTGAACCGCATTGCACCCCTTCAGTCCTGAATGCAGCAGCTAGACTCATCCATTCTTCCCACCGCTCTACTTCCACTTCTCCCCTCTGCAAAGCCCTACACTGGCTTTATATCTGCTTCAGGAGCAGTTTTAAGATTCTGTGCATGGCCTACAGATCTATGCACAAGGCCTGCCCAACCTACATCTCTGAGCTCGTCCACAGATATATACCTGCCTGCCCCCTCCAGCCCTCCAATGATCTCCGCCTGACCTCCCCACGCCATTTCTCACTCCAATGCATACCTACAGGACTTCAGGAGCTCCCCTCACCCTATAGAACTTCCTCCCACCCCTCATACTCTCCCCCTCCTTCAAGACGTTCAAGAAAGCCCTCAAAGCACACTTCTTTAAAATGACCCAACCCCCGTCTACCACACTTTAACTCTCTCAGCTGAGCACATTTTCCACAGCCCTAGCTTAAGTGTTCCTCTCCCACCCTCTAGATTGTAAGCCTTTGGCAGGGTCTCCCCTCCCCCCCCTTAGTGTGCCCATTTTGATCTTGCAACCCCAGCTATGACACCCTTCCCATGGACTAACTCGGTATTGGTTTGCTGGGTCTCTGTAAAATCACATGATCATGCATCTTATACCCTGTGTGCAAGGACAACATTGTGCTATGTTGTACTGTATAACCATTTGCTGCCTCTCTGTCTGTCACCTTTTGTTTACATTGTATGTGTCCCTATTTATTATTAATATGTTATAAATACAATAAATAATAATAATTGTAGCTCCGCCCGTGAGGGATGTAAGAAGTATTTGATAAACCTTGGCTACGGGTGGGTTCCAGAGGGTCGGTGGCAGCGCCTAAAAGTTTAAATCTGTGATTAGTTCTCTTGGCGTTTGAGCTTTGTAAAAGCTACTCAATTGTTTTTGGAAAATCCATGTAAATTTAGGGATTGATTCTCCAGCATTATTATCTGAGGGCTGTATACATTTTCTTAACCACTTAAGGACCAGGGGATTTCTGTGGGATCTGTGCTGCATGGGCTCTCCAGCCCGCAGCACAGATCGTGAATGAGGCAGGGCGATCAGACCACCACTTTAAGCCAAAGACCCTGAACAAGCATGCAGCAGATAAGGGGTTTCTGACATTTTTGTCAAATCTGACAAGATTAGCTGCATGCTTATTTCTGGTGTGATTTGGACACTACTGCAGCTAAATGGACCAGTAGGGCTGCCAGGCAACTTGTATTGCTTAAAAGGAAATAAATATGTCAGCCTCCATATACGTCTCACTACAGTTGTCCTTTAAGTGTCTAATTTGTGGCCAGGGTGTTCTTGGGAGATATAAGATATGAGGTCAGTTGTATGTGGTCCAGTATTAGTCATGGAGAGAATCCGAAGACATAACAACAAAAGTTGTTTGGGTGATCTCTTTAAAGAGTAACTGCACAAGATTTCTTTGCAAGCTTTCAAAACTTTGTTTCTTCTTCAGGCATGTTACAGAACTGGATCAGAACCACACTTGCAAATACATTTTGTACAGTTAGTCATTAAAGGTATCACCTAAACAACTATTGTAAGACATGAGAGCTTTGTACTCCTACTGGGAAAGCAGGGTTGTCCAGAAGAGGAGCTAGAGGGCTTGGGGGAGTGGATAAAGCATAGTTCTTTTGTAGCCTATCCCAATAGTGAAGAATAATATTAGGCCACCATGATAAATCGGGGGGAGGGGGGGGGGTGTAATCTAAGTGATTTGGGTGTTCATGGTAAAGCTCTCTGGTCGAGGCCTAGAATATCATGTCCCAGGGTGATCCATTGTTTGTGCTGTATATTTTGGAACCACTCCACCAATTGTATGAATAGGGCAGCCTCGTGGTATCTGTCTAAATCTGGTAGATACATGCCTCCCCATTCTTTTCTAGTGCACAAAAGGTTGTCACTGAGTCTTGGGAATTTATTTGCCCAAATAAATCTTCTCAAGTTATACTCAAGGATGTTAAGGAGTTGTCTGGGAAGAATTGAGGGTAAGGTCTGGAATAAATAAAGAAGGTGTGGCAAGATATTCATTTTATTCATGTTGATCCTCCCAGCCCAAGAGATGAATAATGAACTCCATCTGTGAAGGTCTTGTGAGATTTTGTTCAGAAGTGGAGGATAATTGAGTTGATATCGGTCATTGGGGTTGGGTGGGATGTGGATACCTTGGTATTTGAAAGAAGAGGATTTTACCAGAAAGGGCAGAGATTGCTGTATGCTAGTTGTTGTATTCAGAGGTAATGTTACACTTAAAATTTCTGATTTTGTGTTATTAGCTTTAGGCCGGTGCACACATGTCAGAAACGCTTGCGGAGCGGGAAACGCTGCATTTTATGCAGCAATGTTAGTCTATGGGATGCAGAAGGACCAGCATTCCACCTGCAATTTACAGTAAGCGTTCTGCAGACGCTTGCACTGATGCATAATATGCAGGCTGGCTGCTAAAACTCACATAATGAAAGTCTATGGAAACGCATATACATTACGTTTTCTGCAGCGTTTTTAATTAACACCAGAAAAAAATGCTATGTTATGGCCTCGATTCTTAAAGCATTACCGCATTATGTGCATTATGCTGAAAACAGCTGGCTTTACCGAGCACTTAGCAAAATGTCAATTCATAAAAGCAGTTACCTCATGAAAAGCTGAATTCCCGAGCAGTGAGGTAAATTACCGACTTGTGCGGTGAACTCCTCCATGTCAGTAAATGACCGTAAATGTCAATTCATAAAAGATTACAGCAGGCGGTAATGACAGGAGAATACCGCTTGCATTGAAGAGGTGATAAGGGAGTGATAAGAGCGAGGGACTGTGTAAAAGCCACCAGCAGAGCGAAGGGAAACAAACAAGGCTTCCCCTGAATACCCCAGGCTGTGTTTTTAGCCTCTTGGGTACCTGTTTTCAGATGTATTTCACATCACAAAGCATGGCATGTGTAAAGTTTCTTGAAGTTCTTCTAAGCTGTGGTAATTAAATAGATTGTTTAGAAAAACTAATGCTGGAGATACACGGTACGTTTTTTGTACCGTGTATTGACCAGCTGACCCGACCAGCTGATAATATTCAGCTGGCCCGATCATGCCGCTCGACCCGCGCACGCTCGATTCCCGCCGGCGGACAATGGCAGGGAATCGAGCGGCTGATAAGGACCGCCGGCAGGGACGAGTGCGAATCGATCCGCGCGGACGAGCGGGAACGCTGCGGGGGTCAATCCGGCGGCTAATTGCCCCCTGAATCGATCCGTGTATGCCCAGCATAATAGACAGATTCAGAGCAGATTCAGGGCTATCAGAAGCAGTATAACAAAACATGCACATCTAAAGGGAAGTTGGGGATGCCTCTTTTATTGTAATGCTGTCTCTGCACAGAGAACAGGAATGTAACAACTGAGCCAGCTGCTCATTAATGTATCAACTCAGCCAGCTACTCTTCTCATTACCGACGCTTTAGTTCGGAAAATCCCCGCATTTCTATCGCAGCTTTAAAAAAAACAAAAAGTCTAAAATACCGAATGCGATATTCTCTCGACCAGATTTTTTTATCTCACATGTTTTTATGAATCGAGACCTATATGTGAACCTAGCCGGAAAGTTGCTAAGGCTCCCAAATTTCTCAATGTCCTTGAGAACATTAGGCAGGGAGGTGAGGGGTTTAGAGATGCTCAGGAAAACAGCATCCGTGAATAATGATGCTTTGTATGAGTGGGATCTTATCTGAACACCTTTAATTGAGTCATTGTGTCTGATGGCGTTTGCAAAGTGTTCCATCGTTAAAATGTACAACATGGGTAACGGGGCATCCCTGTCTTGTCCCGTTGGCTAAGTAGAAGGCATCAGACAGGGTCCCATTGACCTTAATATGGGCTGTTGGCCCTTTGTATAGAGCTTTTATTCCTGAGAACAATTTTTATTTTATGGAATATCAGTTAAAGCGAACCCAAACCAAACATTTTTTTAATTCAAAATATTTAGTTGCAGCACTCTGACACATACAAAGATCAATAAACACTCCTTCAAGCCTATGAGCATTTCAGTGCATGCTTTTCACCCTTCTCTTTTCATAACTAGGGTTATACAGGTGGCAGCCATTACTTCTGAGCTTAGTAGGAGGTTTTAGATCATGGATGTGTTTGTCATCAGCTACCCTCCCTCACAGGGGCGTCGTCTATGTGAAATCTCACACAAGCTGAGATCACCTCCTCTGTGACATCATCAGTAGCAGCCTGTGTTTTGTTTTTGTTTTTTATCTCCTCCACCAGTCTGCCGGATTCTGTCCCGGCAATATGAAAGGAAGGGAGGGGTTCCTCCAATAAATGTAAAATATTTTATATTTGTCATCATGCAGCTGAAAAAAGGCTGCTATTTATTATTATAATTTAGAAAATAGATTTTATTTCTGAAATCTTGTATTTTTAATTTGGGTCCACTTTAAGGGCCCTTTTCCACCTGCAATCGCTAGCGTTCACGCTGAACGCTAGCGATTGCTGAATCGCAAAACCGGCGATTCCCCCGACGTTTGCGGCCGCGATTTTGCTATGCTATGCACTGCATAGCAAAATCGCGGCAATTATCGCTCCGCCGCGCGTTCGCGTTCCCGACAAAAGCGAATCGCGGTAGTGGAAATGACCTACCGCGATTCCTATGTTAAAAAGCAAACCGTAGCGATTGTAAAATCGCTAGCGGTTTGCGGTTTTGCGATTCAGCCAGCGCAAACGCGCTGGTGGAAAAGGGCCCTAAGAGAGTGTTCTAGGAACTCCCAGTTGACTCTGTTGAATGCCTTCTCCGCATCGAGTGACAAGAGGCATACAGGGATTTTTTGCTTTTTTGCATAATTAAGTAGGGTTATTGTTTTTAAAGAGAACCCGAGGTGGGCAGATGGGAGGGCAAATGGGACACAGAAGCATGTTCTCTGTCTCATAACATGCCTCTGTGTCCCCACACCACCGATCTCTGCCCCCACTCCGCCGCACTATAGCCCCCCGAGATTAGCGATAATATTTGTCGCTATGTTGGAGGTAAACACAGGAAGAGGGATTCCCTGTTCAAAACGCCCACCAGGGGCGTTCCTGCAGGGTTTCCAGAGCTCCCATTGGGCAGCTCTCTCTCCCTGGCCACGCCTCCTGCCACTCCCCTGCCTCCCTGCACGCTGTGACTGAGACACACAGGCCCATATGCAATTCACTTTTCTCCTAAGTTTTCACCTAGGAGATCATTTTCACCTTCTCTTTAAACTAACTTTTCAGCATTTTACAATTGAAAAAGTACCCAAAAGCTGGTGAAAAAGTACTATCAAATTTATTTTGAGTATTTTCTTGCTTGCTGGTGACTTAAAAGGCATTTTATGACATGTTGTGAAAATATCACCTAGGAGAAAACGCAGGTGAAAAAGTGAATTGCATATGGGCCACTGTCTCTCCTTGCAGCGTCGTGACCTATAGGTCATGTGAACATTAATTATTACTTCAACATTGGACCCAAGATTCTCCTGGATAATCAAGTGGTACATGGAAACCCGGATTGGATCAATCAAGATCTTGGTTCTGTGAACAGACTTATCGGGATGCCCAGTGACGGGGAGTGTTGATATTCCACTCTGGGGTATAGGCAGGTATTGGGGGGTATAAGGGATTTCTGGCTTTTCTGTGTGTGGGGGCAATGTGATGGTCTGGTTTGTTCTGGCATAGCATTGAGGGATATACGGTATCAAGTATATATACAGATATTAATGCAGGAAGTCTTGTATTTACTAAACAGGCTGTAGCCTTAGAGCCCCGGATCTCCGGACATATCACACCTGGCAGTTGTGACCACATCTTGCTTTCAGGGTTATAGACTCACTGGACGTCTGGATTAAAGGGAACCTTAACTGAGAAGGGATATGGATGTTTCCTTTTAAACAATACCAGTTGCCTGGCAGTCCTGCTGATCTCTTTGGCTGCAGTAGTGGCTGAATCACACACCTGAAACAAGCGTGCAGCTAATCCAGTCTGACTTCAGTCAGAGCACCTGATCTGCATGCTTGTTGAGGGGCTGGGGCTAAAAGTATTAGAGACACAGGATCAGCAGAAGAGTCGGGCAACTGGTATCATTTTAAAAAGAAAAATCCATATCCTTCTCATCTTAGGTTCCCTTTAAGGATCTGGTTGATACTCTTTCAGAAAAGTTTTTCCTATGTATTCTCTGAGATGAATGGATCTGAGATGAATGGATGCATATGAGCTGAGGGTTAATTAGTGATCTCTTTTAGTGAGAGCAGGGCCGAGGCAGAGGCAAGAGAGGCTCCAGCCTCAGGGCGCAGTGTAGGAGGGGGGCGCACACATCTCACTCAGCTATCATTCCCCCATTGTGTTTGAGGCAGAGGGAAATAAGAAAAAGGGATACATGGCAGTGACTGCAAGCCAGATAACTAGAGATTAAGGTGTTGGGGGCCCTGAGGTGCCTCTTAGTCTAATAGCAATCAGTGTGTGGCGGCTGGGGTGAGAGGGATGGAGGGGCGCACTTCGGTGTCTCAGCCTTGGGTGCTGGAGGACCTTGTCCCAGCTCTGAGTGAGAGTATTGATGATGTGGTTTTTGTAAGGTTTAATATCTTAGTGAAATATTTATGAGATCATCTCTAATAGCTTCTGTGATTTTTCTGTCAACCTGTAAGGCTTATACGTGTTGTCACAGGGTGCCATCTAGTGGAAAGCTGAAATATTGTTTATCAGTGCAGGATGGGTCGATCAGTTAAATATACGTGAATTATTTCTCATTACATTAGTCAGCCTTCACAACTTAGTATCCTAGAATTTCAGGTTAAGAGGAGATATGCAAAATGTTATGCATCACTTTGTTAGCGATGACAGTATGGCCTATTGCATTTAAAGAGAGAAGTTTGGATTGTTAATCTCTAGACTACTTTGGTGTGCACTGTTGTACCTTTACCTATGGCATAGCTATGTGTGCCATATGATGTCATATCATTCATTTTGCTTTTTCCTGTATGTTTATATTACTCAAACTTTTGGTTGATGAAAAAAAACATGACCCATAGCGGAAGATCCAGGCAGGGGAAGAATCAGGCGGCGGAGGAGGACGGCGAGGGACCAATTAGCCTGAAGGGGGCTGGAGGAAGCCCCAGGTATGTATTAGCCACTTATGTGGTTTCAGACGGATCTACGTCCTGCAGGACTTCAGTTCCTGCCCAGAGACGTAGATAATCGGCTGTTGCGGCGGATGGCTGCTGCATTCTCCCGCACTTGTACTCTATGCCGCCTGTTAGAGGGGAGATCAATGAATGGGAGTGCTGTTCCCATTCATTGATCTAAGTCACTATGTCAATGATCGCCGGCATTAATGAGATGCCTGTGGTCATTGTAACTAACAAAGTAACACATCTAAGCATTACTTCCTTTTCTTATACTAATAGTATGCTAGCAGGAAATAATGTGTGAGGACATCTTGTGGCCAAATAGTAAAATTACACCTACATACGTTTATTTTAATAAAAAGATTCACTAATACATTTAAAATTAACCCCTAACCTCCCACACTCTCCCATAATTACCCAAATAAAACTTTTGCATAAAAAATGACCATTAAAAAAGGGTCTGAACTTTTGTTTTAATATTCATGTTAAAGTGAACCTCCGGACTAAAAATCTACTCAGCAGAACTGAAAGGGCTTGGGGTTTCTTTAACAGTTTCACAGCATCAGAACTTTGTTTTTCTTACCAAAGCATACTTTTTAGCTGCATTTTTAGCTAAGCTCCACCCATCAAAGAAAACTGCCCAGGCTTTTTTTCCCTGATGCTGTGCAACGCATGATGGGATTTCCTATGTTGTTATTCACGTTGCCTAGCAACTGGGAGGGTTGATCAGCACACAGGACAGTTAGAACTTTGTCTCATGCTCCCTGTCACCTCCTTTCAACCAAAAAGATGGCTGCCCTCATGAAATCGAACATTTGCCTGTTCTTTTCAAACAGGGTGGGTAAGAGATTACATTACCTATCTATTTTAATTAACATAACTAATGTAACTTAATGACAGTATGTTTAGGCTGAAGTTCCTCTTTAAGAGGGTATATTACTGTTAATTTTGAAAATATGGGCTTGTAATTAATGATGGGCGCAAAACTGAGAAAATGCACCTTTTTTCCAAATCTGATATATACATTGTACTAGGGAAATATTTTAAACATAGCAAATAATAACCGGGACAAATAGGCAAATAAAATGTGTGGTTTTTAATTACATATATTATTTTAAAACTCTAATGGCCAAAACTGAAAAATAATTTTTTCTATTTCTTTCTTATTTTTCTCATTAAAATGTCTTTATAATAATATAATTCTTAGCGAAATTTACCTTCCAAAGAAAGCCTAATTGGTGGCGAAAAAAACAAGATATAGATCATTTGTTGTGATAAGTAGTAATAAAGTTATAGGCGAATGAATGTAAGGAGCGCTTAAAGGTGAAAATTGCTCTTGTACAGAAAGGGAAAAAACCCTCAGTAGTGAAGTGGTTGAACTTTTTTTTTCATCCGTCTCAGATTTACTTTAACACTTAAGTGAATGTGAAATACTTGCTGCACTTTCTAATCCTAATCCTCTAAATACTTCCCACAATTCCCCCTGGTACTGCACAATTCCTGCAGTTAGGCAAAGACACCCACACCAGGTAAAAAGAAAAAAAATGGGGGACACGTAGGGACCTAATTTAAAAAAGTCTGCCATTATCAGGTTAAAAATAGCAACCCTCTCCTTGGTCATATCAAAACATTGTAGGATATTTGAAAGTTGTTTTTTTTTTTTTCATTGACCAAAAGGTTTATTGAAAAAGGTAGTAGAGGGCCAGTACAGGGTGCAAATACAATATATAGTTTAGCATAATACAACCAGAAGAGTACCAGATACAATGCATAACAGATTGTACATGAATTAGATACATATCAAAAAGAGGTTTGAAAGGTATATGGAGGAAGTGATAGGAAGGAAAGATAAGGGGCCTGATTCACAAAGCGGTGCTAACAGTTAGCACACTGGTGAAAAGCCCTTTATCACACCTAAACTCAGTTTAGGCGTGATAAGTTTAGGCATGATAAGTTTAGGTGTGATAAGTTTAGGGGTGATAAGTTTAAGTACCAACTGGGTTAGCACCGCAGTGCACAGCTGATCAAAAGTTTTGCGCTTGCAAAGTCTAGTGCATTTCGCATAGAGTTTTGCGTGCAGGACTTTGCGCGCGATCTAAACTTAGCATGCCTAAACTTATCACGCCTAAAGTGGCTTTTCACCAGTGTGGTGCAATGGTTATCATGCCTAAAGTCTCTAACTGGGTTAGCACTGCTTTGTGAATCGAGCCCAAGGAGTCAATCCTCATTAGGATTGGTTACAGGAAGGTGAGTAAGAGAAAAGGAAAGAAGAATAGAGAAACTAAGACCAGAAAGGATCAGTCAGTATGTAGAGCAAGAGACATATTATTATCATGAACATTAGCATTGTTCGTCCAATGGTCCCAGACCTTATTATATTTGGAGGGGCAACCCCTGTGATGGTAAACTAGTTTCTTGAAGGGCAGTGAGTTTTTGACCTGAAGTTTCCAGTTGGAAAATGTAGGGGAGATAGAGGATAACCATCTGAAGGCTATACATTGTTTCAGCATGAAAGTAGATTCTAGTAGGAAGAACTTGTCAAATGTATTAATATCTTCGTCATAAATATTGAGTATACAGCTCCGTATGTCTAGGAAAGCAGGGGAGCCCATTGTATCATGTGAGAAGTTAACTACTTGTTTCCATAGGTCTGAAATTGGGGGGCAAAGCCATAAAGCCATAGTAGGTGCAAACAGGAAGGGCTAGGGGCCAGGCATTTAGGGCAGAGATTGGGGGTATTAGGAGCATATTTAGATATCCGATTAGGAGTGAGATAGCTTTGATGAACTATGTAGAGCTGGGTGAGATGATTTCTAATGCAGGGGGATATTTGGTGGGTTGCTAGCAGACAGTCCTCCCAGTCCTCTTCATCTGATATTTGAAAGGTTAGTAAATCAGAGGAGCAAACTTTCCCAAGTTTTTAAGATGTGAAAGAGGGAATTTTTTTTTTAATCTGGTTTTTGTGAGGAATCGCGGGGAAGCGGCCGCCTCTTCTCAGCGTGAGGCGGCTGCTTCCATGAAGGGCATGGCAGAGCGCGGAGAAACCGCGCGCATGGCCCTGTTGCAGACACACTGCAGAACAGTGTGGGTGTGGCTGGGACTCATAGTCCCTCTAGGTTCAGAATGACGCGCGGAGAGGCAGAACTTATATGGCAGCCAGAAAAAGGTCAGCTGACCTGGTCGGTCAGCTGACTACTCTGCTCCTTCCCATTGGTCCAGCACTTAGGGAGGTGCTGGAGAAGGTCTGTGTATTTATACTGCCGGCTGTTCAGTTGCTGGTTGTCTGGCGTTGCGAACACTTCGTGGTAGCACTCAGACCTGTCTGTATCTGTGTTCTAGCATAGTTTCCAAAGGTGTTGACGGCCACGGATCTCACACCTTAGCGTTAGGAAATGATACTGTATTATTTGTTATGACCTTCTGCTTGCCTGACTATTCTTCTGTATTCTGATCCTGTACCTCGATATTTCTGATACTCTGTTGCCGAACCCCGGCTCGCCCTAGACTCTGCATCTGCCTCCTGATTCTGTACCTCGATATTTCTGATACCCTGTTGCCGTACCCTGCTTGTGTATTAGACCCCACATCTGCCTTCTGAATCTGTGCTGTATCTTTCTGTGTGGTTACGACCTCGTTTGTCCGACCTCGAGAACCGACCTTACTGTCAGAGGCGGTTCCCAGTCCTGATAGTGACACTCCCTCCTGAGTGTCACTCTAGGTTGTCCTTCCTACTCTCGGTCTGACTCCTCCCTCCGGGAGAGTTCGGGTCTCCGGAAGGAATTTGTGCAGTACTCCTTACTGCCCTGAGGCCTAGTCCTCTAGGTATTACTGTTGCACCAAACACTACTACTCTACTCAGGTGTCCAGAGGTTAGCTTATATATCTGATTATCGGTGATACTGCAGATCATCAATAATCTGGTATATATCTGTATTCCTAGTGATACTGCAGATCACCGGTAATCAGATCCTCTCTGTGTTACACCGATCGTTACAGTTTTGTTGGTAAATCTATAAATATGGTCAAAATACATCTTCTGCTGGTAATTGAATGCTTTCTGTACAGGAAGTGGGTTGTGGTTTGTCATATTGTAGGTCATGCTAATGATGCAGACACACTAAGTTAAGTTGGGGGGTGAGAGAGAGTTAAAAAAAAAAAAATACAGAGTAGGGCTTTAAACCTTTAGTTGAGGCACGCATTGTTTTCTAGATCTTTAAAGGCACACAGTTGCAGAGCTTCCTTATGTCTAAAACAAGTTTCTGGGAAGGTCCTTAACGGTCGCCACACTATGGAGGGGAACGTCTTAGGCCTAGGGAAAGGATGAGACCGGGAGCCCTTATGGTGTAGTATCGTTAGACTAGTGGGTTAGGTAATAGTTTGGGTAATTAATACTCACAAAGGTGGGTTGCCCTGATGCAACCAATGACAATCACATGCGGAAAATACCCGTTTCCGCTCGGTGTACTGAAACACTCTGGTACCAGGCGGTCGCTCTCCTCCTGTGGTCCTATATACTGGCGGATAATCTCCCCGGTGATATAGTGGCACCTCAGAGAGGTGAGGGATACGGAGGCAAATCGGTGGAGGAGCCCTTAATCTTATTAACAAGCCATTAGCGGAGAAATGAAATCAAAAATAAAATTTCAAATAAAATAAAAAGAGGTATCTTACCTCATCAGAGGACTCATATAGGTGGAAAAAGGAGTATTTTTTATTAAAATAAGGGGTAAACTGTAGACAACGCGTTTCACGGGACACAGCCCGCTTCATCAGGTCAATAAACAGAAACCGTAAATGCTAGCCGTGCATTGCGGGGCGCATATAATTTTATATGCGCCCCCGCACTGCACGGCTGGCAAATACTCCTTTTTCCACCTATATGAGTCTTCTGATGAGGTAAGATACCTCTTTTTATTTTATTTGAAATTTTATTTTTGATTTCGTTTCTCCGCTAATGGCTTGTTAATAAGATTAAGGGCGCCTCCACCGATTTGCTTCCTTATGTCTATGTAGAAGTTCCTTGATTAGCCAACTAAATGGTTAGTAAATTACCTGGAGCCCAGACACTGTCCATTTCCTCAACTGCTGACTGCCTGTGCTATAGGCTGCAATCTTCTCACACAGATCGAGATTGTGCCCGCCACCTTGCAGTCTGAACAGTGGAAATGAAGGAATGTAGACACCAGGATCGGCCACACCCACACAGCCTGATATCTGCCTCTCACCGCAGCTTATGGTCATGTGATCAAAGTTTCATGATAAACTTTTTAGCTGCAGAAAGCTAATTTCACACAAAACTGTTTTTTATTATAATCATTGTCATGATAAAAAGTCAAGCCAATACATCTGTATGGAGTGGTTTGAACAAATACACTAAAAGTCAAAGATTAACGAAGCAAGAATTTATTTAAAATTAATTACAGTATGTAGCTGGATACCTTATATATTGCATTGACAAGTGTTGTAAATATATACAGATAGTAGTTAGTATTTAACAGGACATTTTAAGGGTTTTCTCGCATTAAATTGGAATTGTTTTTCTTAAAGAAAACCTTTTATAACCCAGCCAATAGGTGATCAAATGATGACAAAAATACAACCTGAGGTTTTCATTGGTCAGTTAAATCACCCATTGAAATAAAGACAATTCTAAAGGGGAGGAGGGGGAGCCAAAGTTGACTGATGGTTAGAGATGGTCAATGAGATGCAAATCATTTTGAGTTGAAGCAGGATTGAGCAATTTTTATATGCAAATTTATGCAGAAAATGGGCCAATCGAATTTGACCTCAGCAGGATTTGATTGGTTCATTTTCAAGCTGCATACATTTGCATACAACATTTGCATAGAGCTGCATCAACTTGACATTATTTGCATCTCACTGACCATCCTTACTGACATTGGCCTCAATTCACTAACCTTAACTCCTGTCTTTAATAACTCTTCTGAGCTGTTTAACAGTTATCACCATGGTGATATAATTGTGATAACTGTAAAACAGCTCAGAAGAGTTATTAAAGACAGGAGTTAAACTTAGTGAATTGAGGCCAATATCTTCTGATTAGAATTGGTCATAACTTTGCTAATATTAGGAGGTAGTGTTCGGGTCAGTTGCCCTTTAACAGTCTTTACTGGCTAACTTGCAAGCGTTTCAGGATAGGTAAAGTAAACTGGTATCCCTCATTAACTGTGTCAGTTGCCAGATAGTAACTGCTATCTTTTCCTAAGGGCTCTTTCACACTAGAGGCTGCGGTAGAAAAGGCTAAAACGCTGCCTTTTGCTGTCAGCGTTTTACAGCCAATACACAGCGTTTTCAAAGCATTTTCAAAGCGTTTTACAGCTCATATGAAAACGTCCTTTTTTTTTTCTTTAAAGGGGTTCTTTCGCGAAAAAAGTAGGCAGTTAAAAAATGTGACAGATGACAGGTTTTGGGCCAGTCCATCTTTTTAAGGGGGATTCTCAGGGCTTTCTTTGTTTTCAACAGCATTTCCTGAACAGCAGTTTAACTGCCAAAATAGCAAGATACCAGCTGGCCTCCCTAATCACTTGCACGCTATTATGTCAGTTAAATTTTGCAACTGTTGTTCAGGAAATGCTGTTGAAAACAAAGAAAGCCCTGAGAATCCCCCTTAAAAAGATGGACTGACCCAAAACCTGTCATCTGTAACATTTTGTAACTGCCTACTTTTTTCGCAAAAGAACTCCTTTAAAAATAAGTCAACAAGTCAGCTGTAAAACGTTTTGAAACCGCTGTAAAAAGCTGTAGTTGGCGTTTTCCATTGACTATCTTTGAAACGCGAAAAGCCAACTTCAGCTGTAAACAGCTTTGAAAAAGCTCCGGGGAGCTTCAAAACGCAATGCCCTAAAAAAGCTGCTTTAGGTGTGAAAGGTAAACTGAAAGTCTATGGACTTTTATTGTACCTTGGAAAACGCAAACTATGGTCTTGGCTGTAAAACGCCGAAACTAGCCTCTAGTGTGAAAATGTCCTAAGGCCTCCTTCACACTGCAGACACTGTAAAACACGTGATGATACACAAAAATATAGAACACACATTTCAGGGGCGTAACAACAGGAGAGCACCCACTGCGAGTGCAGGGGGCCCAGAGGTGTGAAGGGCCCTCAGCTACTAACCTTCCCTCCCCCAATACTCCAGATCAGGTGTTTTTGTAGCTTCGCATGTTATGGGTGTGAAGATCCTAATGTGCACACTTGTTTTATGACCCTTGTAAGGCAGGTCCCCAGACTGTGAATGTAATCAAGGGGAGGCAAGGGAGGGTTGTGAACATGGAGCGGGCCCAATCAGAGGCTTGCTGATTTGTAGCTACGCCCTGCATCATCTATTGTATGTTTTACATGTATTTTCTGTGTAACCTATTCACTGCTGTGCAGGAATGTATTCCAAATGACTAAGGGAATGCTTTTCATAAGTACACTGTTCACATGGCAGATGACGGTGCTGCATTCAAAAATGTGTCATGTGTTATGTTCTGAACAGACCCTAACAATGACATGTGAAAACTATAGGCACATATGATCTCTTACTTACTCTCTTAAGCTTACACAGGAAAAAAATCTGATCATTTGCAACAAGTAAGAAAGGCTTTACTTATGCATGGGCATGGGCGTCCGCACGTTGGGCAAAATGGGGCATGCACCCGCCCTGGCCAGCTGCTGGTCCTCTCCTCCCCAGCCACCCGAACCAGCAGGAGGGGGAAGCAACACAAAAGGAGGGGCAGCTGGGACAGCAGCGGGGAGGGGGGGCAGACCCCCCACCTCCCTCACCTGGATCCCTTCCTTCTGGCGATTCCCCCCTCCAAATTAGCAGCGGCAAACAGAAGCAGGCATCAGCAGGCGGAGAAGATTTACTCACCTTCTTCCTGCGTTCCAGGCGATGGTGCGCAGCGTCATCGTCACGTGACACTGGTCACCGCCTTCTCCATCGCTCTGTGCTTCCTGATTAGCGGAAGCACAGTGAGCAACGGAGAAGGCGGTGACCAGTGTCATGTGACGATGCACGTCATCGCCTGGAATGCAGGAAGCAGGTGAGTAATTCCTCTCCACCTGCTGATGCTCAATTCTGTTTGCCGCTGCTAATTTGGAGGGGGGAAGCGCCAGAATGAGGGGACCCAGGTGAGAGAGGTGGGGGGTCTGGCCTCCCCTCCCCTGTCACCGCTGCCCCTCCTTTTGTGTTACTTCCCCCTCCCTGCAGCTAACCCTTCTTCCAAACTTCACCCATACCTGGGGCAATTATACTATACTATACTGGGGCAACTATATTAGCTATACTGGGGGCGACTATACTAATACGGGGGCAACTATACTACCTACACTGGGGTCAACTATACTAATACGGGGGCAACTTTACTAGCTATACTGGGGGTGACTATACTACCTACACTGAGGGCAACTATAATAGTGATACTGGGGGCAACTATACTAATACTGGGGCAACTACACTACCTACACTGGGGGCAACTATACTAGCTATACTGGGGGCAACTATACTAACTATACGGGGGGCAACTATACTAGCAATACTGGGGGTGACTATACTACCTACACTGGGGGCAACTATACTAGTGATACTGGGGGCAACTATACTAATACTGGGGCAACTACACTACCTATACTGGGGGCAACTATACTAACTATATGGGGGGTAACTATACTAGCTATACTGGGGACAACTATACTCTCTCTGCCTTTCTGATGTCCCTTTCTCTCTCTTGCTCTCTCTCTCTCTGCCTTCCTGCTGTCCCTCTCTGCCTTTCTGCTCTCTCTCTCTTTGCTGTTTCTCTCTCTGCCTCTCAGTTGTCACTCTCCCTCTCAGCTTTGTCTCTCTGCAGTCTCTCTCTATCTGCCTTTCTGCTGTCCTTCCCACTCACTAGCACCCTCCTCCTACCCACTGGCACCCTCCTCCTGCCCACTGGCACCCCCCTCCCACCCATTGCCACCCTCTCCCACCCATTGCCACCCTCTCCCACCCACTGGCACCCTCCTGCAAAATCTGGTGTGTGCCTTAAGTTTATGCAAATTTGGCTCCACCTGTGACCACACCCACATCATGGTTCATGGCCACGCCCGTTTTTGCCCCCCGGAAAATTTTCTGCTGACGCCCATGACCGTCAGCAGGGATAACAGGAACACATCAAGATCATCTCACACAGTGGAGGAATCAACTAAAAACTACAATAAAGTAGAGTGGCATAACAGTACACAACACTGAACTGGCATATTGCCATGTTGAGGCCAATTAGCATAGACATAGTTTAGGCATGAAAGCTGTTGCATGTAGTATATATTCCAATAAAACAAGTGTAACTTATTGTCAAAAGGCAACATAGCAAAATTCATATTGTGCTCCTGCCACAAACTCGAACAAGGACACCCTTCATCCTCCCTTCTCTATGAATACTGTAGAAGTGGATGTACAGTCATATTCAACGTACAGTCACATAGCATGTGGACAAACATAAATAGTTTGGCAGAGCCTGGAGGAAAGATGTACTGAGGATGACACGTCTCCCAAATACACTGAACCTCCAGTGCGCTGTGTTGTGCCCAGTGATGTCACTGCTTGCAGGGGTGGAACTCTGTGCTATCCAATCAGAGTGCTTGAGAGAAATACTACATGCTGCAATTTGTCATAAAGATAAATCATAAATAGGCAAACCAGTATTTGTAGCTAATAAAGCTTTAGAGAATATTTGATAAGCACTTATAACCAAATATAATTAGTCTAAAGAATTATATATGCACAAGGGGTACTTAAGATAATATTATGCACAGTAAAGTGTGCTTGGCCAACACACATATTAAAAAAGGTTACATGCTATTAATTTGTTGAAAAACAGAAGTGGTGTTTTTATTAACACATGCCTAGCATAATCAAAGCCCTGACTTTAATCCCATCGGTATGCTGTGGTAAGACCTTAAAGTGATGAATGTATACATAGTCCCTCCGTGACATTATGATGTGTGTAGATAGGGGAACAGCCAACCACTGAAGGTTAAGCAAGCGCCATGTGAACAGGCAGCTGGTGGGACTAGCATGGGTCTTGCATTTGGGAATATTATAGTATGCTAACATGGATGAGGTAACTCGTGGTGCTGACTGTAAGTACTTTTTTCTTTCAATAAGCAGTTCATGCAAGGACAATCCCCTCCCCAACCCCCCTCCCCCTTCCAGTGTGGCTAATATTTCTCCACAGAGATGTCAAAGAATGTTCTCCTGTCACCAGAAGCATTTGGTTACAGTTGTGGGCACCACCAAATATCAAGATTAAGGGGCAATACATTAACACATGGGTGACAATGAACGTTTTTTCCTTCAGTAAGTCAAATGAACATTTAGAAACTGTGTATTATAATTACTCTGGTTATCTTTTGGACTATGCTACGTTGGTTTGGACAGCGGGGAGATCAGAAACACGTAAGTGATAGGAATAAACAAAAACAGAGGAAGGGGTAAGTACTGTTTCTTCTGTAAGAATTGACATAGGAATGAGTGTCCCCCTCATGAAATGATGTAGTACAGGAAGCCAGAGAGTGCTGCCAGGAAGGAGACGTGGGGGGCCTGGACTGTGAAAGCTCCGTTGCAGTAGTTTGAGTTGCAGCAGGTGGAATTGTAGTTGAACAAACGCAGCGTTGAGGTGCTTTGGACCTGTCCTGTTCGGTTGCAGTCTGACGCTGGCAAACATCCAAACGTCGTAAAAACTGTGTCGCCAGTACTAGCTGTTGGGACAAAAAGAAGTTGCAGAGAACACAGCACTATTTTGAGTTTCGAACAGAAGTAAGTGATGTGCCAGATGCAGAAGAGTTTTAAAGAGAATCTGTACTCTAAAATTTTTACAGCAAAAAGCATACCATTCTATTCATTATGTTCTCCTGGGCCCCTCTGTGCTGTCTCTGCCACTCTCTGCTGCAATCCTGGCTTGTAATTAACAGTTTTAGGCAGTGTTTACAAACAAACTAACCAGCTTGTGATAGGCTCACATAAGCAGAGTGTGTGAGTCATACAGAGCCTGCAGGGGGCCTGCAGAGGGTGTGTATCGCTTCTATCCAATCACAAGCAGCCCTGCACATTCCACACATTCCAGCCTAGCCCGACAGAGCTGACAGAAGAAAACAGATTAGATCATATAACAGAGATAACATGGCCACTGTGCAATTAGGAAAGGCTGCAGTAAGACAGACCACATTAGAACAGGCAAAGGAACTTATAGGATAGAAGAACTAAGGCTGAAAATTTTGTTACAGAGTCTCTTTAAGACTAACACTATGATGGCAAAAAGGCACTTCATATTTAAAGGACAACTGAAGTAAGAGGGATATGTAGGCTGCCATATTTACTTCCTTTTAACACTTCGCGCCCAGACCTTGTTTCCCCCTTATGCACCAGAGCAGTTTTGACATTTTAGCTATGTCCCTGTTTAAACAGAAATAACGTTATCCCTACTTATGATGACACCTAAATTAAATATATATTGTTTTTTTCAAGACTAACTAGGCTTTCATTGTGTGACATTTTTTTTCCCTCCAACAATTTTATTTTCTATGCATTCTAATAGGAAAAAGAGGAAACAAATAGAAAAAACAATTTTTTTGTCAGTTATACCAATTCCATTTTAAAAATAAAAAGCGCTATTGTAGATTAAAAAAAACACAAATTTTGTTTGGCTATTTCTACTGTTTATTACAAAACTTAAATCATGTTCCTGTCACAATTTATGGTGAGGATATTTGATTCTGAAATAATGCTACAGTGTGTATTTTTTCACTATGAACTGAGAAAATGAAAAGTATTTTTAATGGTAAAAGTCAATCTTATTGGTTTAGGGAACATATATTCGCTTTCACCAATTATTGCTGCAGCAAATAGTGCCAGAGGTTTGTACAGAAGCAAGCCGTACCATGCACAGCTGTGCTTCAGCTACAAGACGTAAATCTACGTCCTCGTGGTTTAGATAAAGTCACAGAGGACGTAGATATACTGTAGTGGTGGATAAAGTGGTTAAACAATACCAGCACCCCGGGAGCCCTGCTGATCTGTTTGAATCACTGCAGAAACAAGCATGCAGCTAATCGTGACAGACCTGACAATAATGTAAACACCTGATTTGCTGCATGCTTGTTGATGGTCTATGGCTGAAAGTATTAGAGACAGAGGATCAGCAGGATAGCCAGGCAACTGGTATTGCTTAAAAGGAAATAAATATGGCAGCCTCCATATCCCTCTCGCTACATTTGTCTTGTAAAGCCCCAGCTAGGGTACCAATTTGTATTATATTATTCAAACAGATTTTCAGGTCTATGCACAAAGCATCAAAAGTTAATCTAGGCTCTGTTCACATCTAAAATCGCAAAACGCTAGCGATTACCGCTAGCGTTTTGCGAGAGTGATTTTTCCGCGATTCATGCTGAAAAATCACTGGACACTGTAGCCTTTTGGGAGCGATTGTGATTTGCGGTTCTATACATGCTAATCGCGATTGCTCTGGAATCGCCGGCTAACCCCTGCATATAAGACGTTTGCGGTTAACCCTAACCATAATCGTGGCAGTGAGAACACTACCATAGTTTTACATGGGCTAGCGGTTTTTAAAAAACGCTAGCAGTTTGAGGTAAGCGGTAATCGAGCGATTCCCGCTCAAGTGAGAACGAGCCCTAAAGTGGGATTATACTCCCAAAAGTAACATTTCAGTAGGTACTCTTAGTTACATAAATTAACATTTGAAAGTATTCTTAAAGGGTACCTGAGATGAAACACATCTTAGGTTTTATACTTACCTGGGGCTAAAGGATAATCCACTAGCAAGCAAGAGAATACTTCTTCTCCTATTCTTTGGTACTTTTTCAATTGCAAAGTGCAAAAGTTAATTGAAATGGGACCAACGTTGGCAATTATTCAATTCACTTTTTTTTCTAAGTTTTCTCCTAGGAGACCATATTTTTTCAGCACTTTGCAATTGAAAAAGTACCAAAAAAGTATTTTCTTGCTTGCGGGTGGCTTCAAAGGCATTTTATCGATAATGTGTGAAAATATCACCTTAGGAGAAAAAGTGAACTGGATAAGGGCAATTATGAGATACACAGATAAGGAAGGATAGATGAAAAAACAGGTGAGGAGGGATAACGAATGACTTAAAGCAAACCTGAAGCGAAAATAAACTAATTTATTTTTGTTTTCACTTTAAGATCTGAATTTTCAAGATTGAATTCTAAACAGCAGCCATGACAGTCTGGTGTAAAAATCTGCTTTTTTTCAGCTGCAAAACATACTGAAGCAATGACCCGTTCATAGATATAGCATTAAAGTACAGGCGAGCTGGATGGGCTGCCCTGTATATCTCCTCCTTGGAGGTGAGAGGACACGGGACAGGGGGAGGAGCCGGGGAATACAGATGCTGCCGCAGAATTTATGCTGTTTGCTTTTTTTTTCCGAGCCGTGGCCAGCCAGACCCGGCTGCCACCTCCTGTTCTAACTGGCCAGTCAGTCACGCAATTCGTTTTGCATATTGGCAAGGCCGGATTTATACCTTTTCCATCCCTAGGCCAAGTATGTTAGGGCTCCCCTTTCTCAAGCAGCAACGCCCCACCCATTCCATGTTTAGCCCCTTCTTTCATTGTAACATCCATGTACTGTAGTCTGCAGCCCCATCATGTACAGCTCCCTTGGGCATTAGCTTCCCTTTTTCATGTGTTGTGCTGCATTTGCAACCTACTCTTTCATATGTAGCAACCTCTATTTCAGGTGCACCCTGGGGCTGTTGCTGCCCAAGGCCCGGGCCTTTGTGGCCCTTACAGAAATCCGGCTTCACAAACTGGCCACCCCAGATCCCGTAGTGGCCATATGTACCACTCAGGAAGGGGGGGGGGGGGGGGGCGTGGTCAGGCCTGGAACCTACTTGAGTGTTTTTTGAGCGTTTAGAGAGCGCTTTCAATTGCTAGCGATTTCCCTAAACGCTCTGCCGATGTACATAGATGGGACAGATTCCACTAGAGCAATTGCGATTAAGGAAATCGCAATTGCAGGACATGCAGCATTTTGGGGGCGTTTCTATTCGAATGAATTGTATAGGAGCAGGGAAATCGCTCCCAAAATCGCTCGGAAAACGCGATCACAAATCGCTAGCGATTGCGATAGTGCTTTGCTCTTTCTAGTGGGTTCCAGGCCTCAGGTATGGGTACTGGGGATTGTCTAGAAGCTCGGAGTTCCTCTCTAACTGTCACGTGTGCACATGCTCAGATGCAGAGGCATGGCAAGCAAGGCCAGAGAAAAGGAGCCAAAATATATTTTTGCAGTAGTGTTTGCTACACCCTTTAGAACCTATCTTTTTTTTTTTTTGCCATTTCAGTATATTACCTAATATATATCTAACACTTCCACAGTAGTACGAGTCATCCTGGCAAGAGGAGCTGTAGGCGCTTGTGAACCAGCACATGGAAAACACCCTGAATCGGCAACTGTAGCAGTCTTTTTGCTGTTGACTCTGACCTAATAAAAAGGAAAAAGAACAGATTATTAACATGAGGATTTTTTTTCTCATTTTTAAGTTTATTGTAATTATTTAGTATTTATATAGCGCTGACATCTTCCACAGAGCTGTACAGAGTATATTGTCTTGTCACTAACTGTCCCTCAAAGGGGCTCACACTCTAGTCCCTGCCATAGTCATATGTCTATGTATGTATCATGTAGTTTATGTATTGCAGTCTAGGGCCAATTTAGGGGGAAGCCAATTAACTTATCTGTATGTTTTTCGGATGTGGGAGGAAACATGAGTGCCTGGAGGAAACCCACACCGTCACAGGGAGAACATACAAACTCTGTGCCGATAGTGCCTGGCTGGGATTCAAAAATGACATAATAAATACAATTGAGTATGTTTTACAATATTAATTTATAGATTATATAGTCAGTGTTTGCCCATTGTAAAAGTTTTCCCCTCCCTGATTTACATTCTGAAACTTATCACTGGTGGTGACATTTTTAGTTCTGCCAGGTGATCTGTGTGGAATGTTCATTACTGAGAGTTCTATGCACAGAGAGAGATTAAAAAAAGCCATTAATTCTCACAATGCAACAAGGTTCACAGACAGCAACAGTCTGACAATCTATACTGGGAGGGGGACCTACCTAATACCGATGTCTCATCTGACAATGTATATTGGGGGGGGGAGGCCTACCTAATAGGCCCCTCTAATATCCAGGATAGTAACAATGTTTCTGAGTAAAAATAAGACACTGAAGCCCATATGCATTTAACTTTTTATCCTGAGTTTTCTCCTAGGACATAACTTTCATCTTTTCTTTAAAGAGTGGGTTTTAAGAATCCTATTAGCACACAGAGGCTGGTTCTGCATATAATCACCAGCCTCTGTTACTATACTGTTCCCCCCCAGGCCCCCCCTGCGCTCTGCTGTCCCCCAAAAGAAACCGCCATGCTAACGACTTGCAGCGTGTCACTAGCAGGCTGTTTAGATGCAGACTGTCACTCTCCGCCGCTTCCCCGCCTCCTCTATAGCGCCGCCCCCCCCGCCTGCGTCCCTCCAATCAGCTTACAGAGGCGGGGAGGGAAGGGATGCAGGCGGGGAGCGGCGCTATAGAGGAGGCGGGGGAGCGGCGGAGAGTGACAGTCTACATGTAAACAGCCTGCTAGCGACACGCTGTGTGTCACTAGCATGGCAGTTTGATTTATGGGGGACAGCAGAGCGCAGGGGGGGCTGGGGGGGAGCAGTATAGTAACAGAGGCTGGTGATTATATGCAGAACCAGCCTCTGTGTGCTAATAGGATTCTTAAAACCCACCTCGGGTTCTCTTTAAAATAACTTTTAAGCATTTTACAATTGATGAGTAACCAAAAGTTGGTGAAAAAGTACTATCAATATTATTTTGAGTATTTTCTTGCCTGCTGGTGATTTAAAAGGCATTTAATTGATTTGTTCACACCCTGTCAATAAAATACCTCGTAAACCTCCAGTAAGCACAAAAATACTCAGAATAATTTTGTTAGTACTTTTTCACTTACTTTTTGGTTCTTTTTTCAATTGCAAACTGCTGAAAAGTTATTTTAACCTGCTCCGGATCGCATCACGCCGATCGGCAGTGGGAGCGTGGCTCTCTCACGTCCAGCTAACGCCAATTGGCGTCAGCTCGCATCTCGTGAGATTAGCAGGGAATTAAACTAAATAAGTTTTTTTATTTAAAAAAATAATCAATTTTAATTAATAAAAAAAAAATTCAGCAGCAATCAGAGACCACCAAAAGAAAGTTCTATTAGTGGCAAGAAAAGGAGTTAAAATTCATTTGGGTGCTAAGTTCTACGACCGAGCAATAAATCGTTAAAGCAGCGATGTGCTAAATTGTAAAAAAAATCGCCTGGTCACTAGGGGGTATAAACCTCTGGGACTCAAGAGGTTAAAGGGACTCCGAGCAGTGTAGAAACTATGGAAAGATGCACATCATTTTAAAGCTCTCTTTCTCCTCTTTCCAATGATATATAAACCGCCGCCATACGCCTTTTAGTTTTCGCTATTTTCACGATTGAAATTGCCGCGAAAATAAAGAAAACTAAAAGGCGTAGAGCGACGATTTAGGTGTCGCCAGAAAGAGGAGAAAGAGAGCTTTAAAATGGTATCCATCTTTCCATAGTTACTTGTATTACACAGGACAACACTTTCCCCAGTGTCAGCAGCTCCATTCAGCAGAAAAAGTCGGCCTGTGTAATACAATGTAACTATGGCAAGATGGATATCATTTTAAAGCTCTCTTTCTCCTCTTTCTGGCGACACCTAAATCGTCGCCCTACGCCTTTTAGTTTTCTCTATTTTTTTCGCAATTGAAATTGCGGCCGCGGCAATTTAAATCGCGAAAATAGCGAAAACTAAAAGGCGTAGGGCGGTGGTTTACATATCATTGGAAAGAGGAGAAAGAGCGCTTTAAAATGATATGCATCTTTCCATAGTTTCTGCACTGCTCGGAGTCCCTTTAAAGATAGGATGAAAAATTATCTCCTATGAGAAAACTCAGGGAAAAAAGTTAATTGCATATGGGCCTCTCCTGAGTTTTCTCCTTGGTGATATGTTCACAACTTATCATAAAATGTCTTTTATGCCACCAGCAATCAAGAAAACACTCAAAATAAATTTGACAGAGTTCTGTTCCTTCTAGTACTAAAATACTTACTTTAATTAATGTTAACCTAAAGCTTTGGAATTACTTACATAGATCAATATCCCTAATCACTAAAGATACAAGCCTTCAACCGCTGTTTGGCAATCCACAATTTCCACCTGGAATCCCAGAACTCTCCTTCCCTCACTGGAAAGCTAATCAAGTCTTATGGATTGAGGATATTCTGGATCCCTTTACTAAGCGATTGTACACATTTGATGTTCTGAAAGAGCGATTAAATCTGTCGGACTCACACTTCCTGCAATACCTTCAAATCCGAAATTTTCTTTACTCACTTTCCCCAACACTGACTTTTCCTGCAAAAACGGATTTAGATCGAATCTGGGAGATGGGCCCTACATCTACAGGAATTATATCACAGCTCTACTCATGGATCAATAGCCCTATCAAGGTCTCTTCGGACTTTCTATTAAGTTATATGAGATACTGGGATACGGTCTGCAAAACAACTACCCCATTCAAGCAGTGGGAAAAAAATTTGGTGCAATATTGCTAAAACATCGTTATGTGTAACAACCAAAGAGAACATTTATAAGATATTAATTTTATGGTACAGAACCCCAGAACGGTTGCATAAATGCTATCCTACAGTGTCTCCATTATGTTGGCGTGGATGTGGCCAAATTGGCTCAATGTTCCATTTGTTCTGGGACTGCCCAAAAATACAGGATTATTGGTCTATGATTATTGATACTATTCATTCCTAGATTGATATAGAGATACCTAAAGATCCTTGGATATGTGCTTTGGGCAAACCAATTTCTAAAATCAGAGCACATACCCAAAGATTAGTAAATCACTACCTGACAGCTGCTAGATGCTTGATTGCTCTCTACTGGAAAAAGCCCAGCTGTCCGTCCAAACAGTAATTTTTGGCTAGAGTGGCCTATGTTTATAAACTAGAATATCTTACAGCTCAATTATCGGACACCATTCACAGATTTAATAAAATGTGGGAACGACCTCCTTTGTTAGCAAGCTGAGATGAGATTAGTAGGGCCCGATTGTGGGTCCTGTGAATTTCGGGTCTCTACGGTTTTCATGACCTCTTACATTAGGGCCAAATCCAGACACTCGTCTCTTCTTTTTCTCTTTACTTTCTTTCTATCCTCTCTTCTTCCTTTTCTATATTTCTTTTCTCTTTCCCTTCTATCTACCTTCGGGTTCGTTTCCTAGAAATATTCAAAAAAGTCTTTGAGAAGTTGTCTGGTAATTGTTACATTCCAGGGTTATCTGTAAGTGGTGTGGATGTGTGTTTGGGAATCTAGTTATTCCTACAACCATTCCAGTTTATATTTGTTATAATGTCGGTAATATATTTGATTCCCTGGTGCTTCCCTGCACATGATATTTTCTACTGTTCTAACAGTTATTGTTGGTACACTTTGTATACTGGTTTTTGTATTGTGCAGTTTTTTATTGTTCCAAGCTTTTACTTCTCAATAAAAATTTGAATATAAAAAAAAATAAATACATTTGACAGTACTGTTTTACCAACTTTCGGGTACTTTTTGAATTGTAAAAAGCTGAAAAGTTAGTTTAAAGCGGATCCGATATGAAAAACTAACTCTAACAAGTAACTTGTCTATATATCTTATCTAAAGTTTAGATAGTTCACACAGCAAATCTAGCTGCAAACAGCTTCAATAGTTTATGATTATTTATTCCTGTGATACAGTGAGGGCAGCCATGTTCTGTTTGTCACAAGCTGAGGGCTGGAGATGCTATCAGCTTACCTGTGTGTAATGTAAAAATTCAGTCCCCTCTCCTCCTCCCCTCTGCCTCTGAAATCTCTGGCTAGTAACCTCCTCCTCCTCCTCCTGCCCAGACTGAGCTCCCATAAGCCCTTGCTACAGTGCCAAGGCATTCTAAAAAGCTGTGGGCGAGGCTTGTTGAGTTTTTAGGGAATTAGAGTATTAAAACAAAACTTAGTTTTTAGGGAATTAGAGTGTTAAAAGAAAAAAAAAAGTATTTGGCGTGAGGAATGCCCTATAAACTATATGAAAGATACACAATTATGCAAGGAGTAAAAGTTTATCTTGGATCCACTTTAACTTCCTTGGCGTTATGGACGAGCTCAGGGCACCGTTCAGGCCCTGGAGGGGGGATTTCGTAATTTTTTTAAAAACACGCAGCTAGCACTTTGCTAGCTGCGTGTTGGGGACGATCGCCGCCGATGCGCCGCTACCCGCAGCGTAACAGGCCCCCCCCCAAAACCCCGTGCGCAGCCTGGCCAATCAGTGCCAGGCAGCGCTGAGGGGTGGATCGGGACTCCCTGTGACGTTGCCGACATCATTCCGTTCATCGCCATGGCGATGGGGGAAGCCCTAAAGAACAAAACAAAACAAAAACATAGTTACCTTATGGACTTTTTATTATGTATGTCATCAGGGTATATTACTTTAATCTTGAAAATAAAGGCTTGTAATTAGTGATATAGGCCTTGATTCACTAAACAGCGCTGCTGCAGTTAACTAACATAGTAGTAGTGACCGCGCTAGTGAAGTATCGTGGTCATGATACTTTACAGCAGCACCTAGCGTTTTAAAGGAGCGCGCGTTGCTATGTAAGCAGCGCGCGTAACTAAGGAAGGCACACTAAGCAGCACAACCGCGCGTAGTCTGCATACCGCTCCTAAATTGTGTTAGCTCATAGTGAATCCAGGCCCATGAGGCAGTTTATTATTCCCACCAGTAAAAATTGGTTTTAAAGAATCTTTTTCCTGTTATCTCCAGACTGGTACAAAGAGGGGAGTCAGAAGGTCGCCAGAGGAAATATTTTTTCCACATTTGCAATTGATGGCTTTTGAAGGACAGCGGTGCTTAAAAGGTACTGTATGTTATTCCTAATACGTTCTGGATTCAAAGACACATTATAGTTACCTTTACACACAAAAACAGTATATGTGCTACTGCAATCGTGTAACCCTGGAGAGAGGGGAAAATAATAATAATACAATAACATTTGTAAAGCGCTTTTCTCCCATAGGACTCAAAGCGCATAAAATGGACTTTTATCACAGCTCCTCTTGTATGAATACTGATAAGCAGCTTTCTCTGGCATTCTTTTGTGTTTAAAGTGAACCTCCAGACTAAAAATCTACTCAGCAGCACTGAAAAGGCTTGGTGTTTCTTTAACAGTTTCACAGCATCAGAACTTTGTTTTTCTTACCCAAGCCTCATTTGTAGCTGCACAGAAGCTAAGCTCCGCCTCATCAAAGAAATCTGCCCGGGCTTTTTCCCCTGATGCTGTGCAAAGCATGATGGGATTTCTGATGTTGTTCTCCTTGCCTAGCGTGCACAGCTGGGAAGGGTGATCAGGACACAGGACAGTTGGAACTGTGTCTCATGCTGCTTGTCACCTCCTTTCAACCAAAAAGATGGCTGCCCCCATGAAATCACAAACATTTGCCTGTTCTTTTAAAACAGTGTGGATAAGAGATTATATTACCTATCTATTTTCATTAATGTAACTTAATGACAGTATGTTTGTTTAGGCTGTATTCCTTTTTAAAGATGTTCCTTCTTTGCATGCAGCTCTAAGGGCCTATACTCATTCCCAACACGTCGCCCATCGGGTATCAGGAGCTGATCCCCTTGGGCGACATCGTTGATCCCTGCTGCAAACACGCCTGTCAGCTGTGTAGCTGATGACGTGCTGTGTTGCTATGTGGGGGTTGGGGGGGGGGACGATGGAGGGACAACAAGCGCTGCATGCGGGGAGTGGCACGAAAAATGGGCAGGTCAGGGGGATCAGCGCCGCTAGAGTTGGGTACATCCATCCGACTCAAGTCAGGTGCGTGTATGCGGCTTATTGCAAATAATCCTTTGCTCTTGTTACCGTTAAAGGGAAGGTTCAGGGACTAGCTAAAAAAAATAAAAATCCATTTCCACTTACCTGGGGCTTCCTCCAGCCCGTGGCAGGCAGGAGGTGCCCTCGGCGCCGCTCCGCAGGCTCCCGGTGGTCTCCGGTGGCCGACCCGACCTGACCAGGCCGGCGGCCAGGTCGGGCCTCTTCTGCGCTCCATGGTGCGTTCCACGCCGGCGCGCTGACGTCATCGGACGTCCTCCGGGTTGTACTGCGCAGGCTCAGAACTACTGAGCCTGCGCAGTACAGCCCGGAGGACGTCCGATGACGTCAGCGTGCCGGCGTGGAACGCACCATGGAGCGCAGAAGAGGCCCGACCTGGCCGCCGGCCTGGCCAGGTCGGGTCGGCCACCGGAGACCACCCGGAGCCTGCGGAGTGGCGCCGAGGGCACCTCCTGCCTGCCACGGGCTGGAGGAAGCCCCAGGTAAGTGGAAATGGATTTTTATTTTTTTTAGCTAGTCCCTGAACCTTCCCTTTAAGGCTCGTACACATGTGCAACTTTTCTGCCCAACTATCATCAAAACTTGGTCTGTTGGACGACAGTTGGGTGTGTGTACGCATGACCAGCGACTATATGAGCGACTAATAACCGGCAGTTTGCCTGATCCAACATGGGGATCAACATACACGACTGTTGGGCTGGTATCGTGCAGTTGGCCGTGTGTATACAAGTTGTTTTGAATGCGGCCATATCGTGCAGTCCATCATTCCGCTTGCGTGTGTAGTTGGTACAGTTGGTTGTTGCACGAAATATATGCTGTATTTTTGGGCTATAAGACGCACCTGACCATGAGACACACCTAGGATTAGAGGACAAAAACCAGGGGGAAAAATATACCAAACTTGGTGCACCCATGGTGAAGGGGCATCTTGTGGATTAAGCCCCCCTTTGTACCTCATGCCCTCTTGTACCTCTTGTGTCTCCCTGTGTCCTCCTCTGTCCCCCTTGTGTCCCCTATGTGTCCCCCTTGTGTCCTCCTCTATGCCTATTTGTGTCCCCCTGGGTCCTCAGTTTGTCCCCCTGTGTCTTCCTCGGCATGGGCACAATACAGGGAGTCCCTGACATTGCGGTGCATTGGAGGTTCATATTGGCAGCGTTCACAAGTCAGGAACTCTCTGCATTTGAACTATAAGATGCAGTGACTTTTTTTACCACTTTTGGGAGAGAAAAAGGGAGTCTTATAGTCCAAAAAATACAGTAAGTCATGCAATCCCTTGGTCGAGTGCTCGGTCACATCTTTAAGTTGGTTGTGTGCTTTTGTTGAACGTGTGTACAAGCCTTTATACTTAGTCAAATTGGTGAGTCGGCCAGCAGGCTAAAGAGAGGATTTTAAAGGGCAACTGAAGCGAGAGAGATATGGAGGCTGCCATATTTATTTCCTCTTAAATCGGAACTGTAGATAGGTTTAAAACAAGCTGTTTCACTTACCTGGGGCTTCTGCAAACCCCCAGCATGCGTCCTGTCCCACGCCGGTCCTCCACAGGCCTCCGTTCTCCCGCCACCAGCTGCTTTCGGTTTCGCCGCCGAGTCACTGCGCCAGCGTGGCTCTGGCCACGCATTTCCTTTTTTCTCGTTCCAGTCCGCAATCACGCAATTGCAGACTTGAAAGCATAGAAAGGATTTGCTTGGCAGGGCTGCACTGGCCTCGACTTACAAGTCGAGGAACGGAGTGGCGGCGGGAGAAGGGGGGCTTGTGGAGGACCAGACGGCTGCTGGTGGCTTGCAGAAGCCCCAGGTAAGTGAAACAGTTTGTTTTAATCCTATCTACAGTTCCACTTTAAACAATACCAGTAACCTGGCTATCCTGCTGATCTTCTGCCTCTAATACTTTTAGCCATAAACCCTGAACAAGCATGCAGCAGGTGTTTTTGACATTATTGGCAGGTGGGAAAGATTATGATGCTTGTTTCTGACATTATTCAGACACTACTGAATCCTAATAGACCAGCAGGACTGTCAGGCAACTGGTATTGTATAAAGGGAAATAAATAAAATGTCCTTTGAAGTGTACCTGAACTTTCACACAAAAAAAAAAATAAAAATAGATATTTACCTCAGGAGAGGGAAGCCTGGATAGTGCAGAGGCTTTCTCACCTCTTTTTACTCCCCTCCATTCCAGCGATGGATCCCTAATATATTTCTAGTGGCCGTGCTCCCATTCTTGTATGAGAGTGGATGTTCTGCTCATGCGTGTGTCCATTCTGCGCCTGTGCAGTAGCACGAATCCGCTTATACATGGCTTTTTCCTCTTTGCACGAGTGGCCTAATGCTACTGCACAGGCGCGGACCATGCTGGCCCTCTCCCATCCTCCAACCATGTGCCTGACCACCCTGCGCATCTCCCACTCTCATGCGAGACTGCAGGACTTCTCAAGAGCTTCTCCCACTCTCCACCACCCATCAGGCTCGCCACATCCTTCAACACCTTCAATCAAGCCCTCAATGTGCACGTCTTTAAGATTGCCTACCCCACCAGCATCGCATCAGTGTCATAACTCACTTTGCTGAGAACCTGTTATGCAACCTGTACCTAGTGTGTTTCTACCCCCTCCCTTTACATTGTAAGCCTCCGTCCGGGTCCTCCCCCCAGTGTATCCAGCTTGATAATGCACCCCCGTCATCGGGTAATTAGACTTGATTCATGTGGTGTTTAACCACTTAAGTACCAGCGGTATCTGCCTCTTTAAGGACCAGAGACCGCGGTAACAGAAACGGCGGAATCCTAACAGATAACGACAATTCGCTGCACATATCCACTGCATGCGCCGTCACCGCCCCACGTCGGGAACCTGGGCCACCCACTCTGCCGTCTCTATGACGGCAGAGTTCCTGTGAGCCGGTCAGGAGCTGCTTTCATTGGCTTCTGACCCTGTCTTTCAATGTAAGCCAATGGGAGTTGCTTAGATTTAAAGACAGGGTCAGGAGCCAATGAAATCAGCTCCTGACCCGCTCACAGTGCTCTGCCGTCATAGAGACAGGCAGAGTAAATGAGCTGCGGCGAGAGACATCGGGATTCAGTGGCGAGATCGGCGGCAGCGACGGAAATAGCGGATTCGCGCAGCGGAGGCTGATTAAAATCTACACCCTGCCAGCCAGGTAACCACCAAAACAGGGCGTAGATTTCAATTAGCTTGGTCCTAAAGTAGTTAAGATTATGGTCGGTTGCACCACATCGCACTGCAGAAATTAGGCTTCACATGACCCTGCGCTACTGTGCAGCCACAGGGTCATATGCATAGACCCGCCCCCTGGCTAGTGACGTACTCCCTGCTGGGCAGGGACTGGGATTTCTGTTGGTCTGTGTATGCGCTCCGCGTCCCACCGTGCTCACGTCGTGCACATTTTCTGCTTCGCCCATTGACTTTCATTATGCTAAGCGCGGATCATGCAGTAGCGTGCTGCTGCCGTTGTGTCGGCATTGCAGTGATTTGTATACTTCCAGCGCACCACGTCGCATGGCGTGGACTGTGCAAGTCTCCATGGACTTGCATGGCCCTTGTGACGGGGAAGCGTCGGGGAGGCGTAGAGCAGAGCGACGCAGCGCACAAGTGGGCAAGGAGCCTTAAACTTTGTTGCATGATCTTGTAGCCTGTACTTTGTTGTCCGCCTCCCTATTTATCTATTGTTCAGCACTTCGTAATATGTTTATGCTTTATAAATACAATGAATAATAATAATAGTGACTGGGGACTTGGAATTTGCAAACAGATTCTGGAATTGCGCAAATACGTATTTTAATAACAGAAAACAGTATCATCCTGGGTGTGCCCATTATGCAAATGGAAATGTACTGATTATAGGGATGAATGCAGCACTGTGTGTGACTGGGACTTAAATAACCACATAACTGGCCGCTGTCCAGCAACCGGAGCACCCTGTTCTCCTCCTGACCACAAGATGATATCATTTTATTATTATTATTATTATTATTTAGTATTTATATAGCGCTGACATCCTTCGCAGAGCTGTACATAGTATATTGTCTTGTCACTAACTGTCCCTCAGAGAGGCTCACAATCTAAGGCCGCTTTCACAGTGGGACGTTAATGTCGCACGTTATAAAATACTTTAACGCAGACTAATGCACAGCAATATTAAGTCTATGCAACATTCACAGTGCACACGTTGTGTTGTGTGTAACGTGTAGCAATATTTAGAAAGTGCTGCATGCTGTGCGTTTAGCAATACATTTGCTGCAACATGTGTGTTGCACATGCTCAGTAATGGTATTTTGTTTTTTTTTTATGTAACGCATGCGCCGTTTTCGTTCCATCAGTATGCAAGGAAAACAGTGCTCCAAGAGACACGTAACGCAGTGCAAAATAACATCCAATTTCATAACCTACATGCGCTGCGTTAGGGGCACGTTGTGCGACTTTAACGTCGCATTAAACGCAACGTCCCACTGTGAAAGAAGCCTAATCCCTGCCATAGTCATATGTCTATGTATGTATCATGTAGTGTATGTATTGCAGTCTAGGGCCAATTTAGGGGGAAGCCAATTAACTTATCTGTATATTTTTGGGGTGTGGGAGGAGTGCCCTAAGGAAACTCACACAGACAGGGGGAGAACATACAAACTCCATGCATAGTGCCCTGGCTGGGATTTGAATCAGGCACCTAATCCTGAAAGACAAGTGTGCTAACCTCTAAGCCACCGTGCTGCCCACAGTATGTGCAATATATGGGACACAGATAGCTTGTACAGTATGCTCTGCAAAAGGCTGTGGAAAACAGTGTTGCATTGTTGTTACATAGGGCTCGATTCACAAAGCGGTGCTAACCCAGTTAGCATGCCTAAATGACTTTAGGCGTGATAACCATTGCACAACGCTGGTGAAAAGCCAGTTTCAGTGTGATAAGTTTAGGCGTGATAAGGGGCTTTTCACCAGGGTGCTAACTGTTAGCACCGCTCTGTGAATCAAGCCTATAGTGTGTAATAGCAACAATTATCTAATTGAGGCATTAGTGCAATGATGGCCTTAGAGCTCAGACACAGTATTTTTGCCCTCCAGACAGTGGCGTAGCTAAGGAACTGTGGGCCCCGATGCAAGTTTTACATTGGGCCCCCCAAGAACTCTATACATAGCAATTGATATTGCGCACCAAAACCTGCCAATGGCAACTACAGTGTCAGAGATAGAAGAAGGGGATGGGGAACAGTTTGTTAATGATTACCACTGTTCAAAGTATCTATAGAAGTGATTATTATGAGCGCAGGACCAATAGAGAGCTAATACTGCAGTTGAGGGAGGGCCTCTATGGCCCACGGGCCCTGATGCGGTCGCAACCTCTGCACCCCCTATAGCTACGCCCCTGCCTCCAGAGCTTTCCAGCTTTTTAAAAAAAAGCTCCCATTGATTTACATTAAAATTGCGGTAAGATCACGATGAAATCATGCAATTTTACAGCGATTTTAATGTAAGTCAAGAGGAGCATTTTTTAAAAAGCTCTCAGAAAGCTCTGGAAGCCAAAAAGCGCCCAGAAAAGCACTTATAGTGTGTCTGAGCCCTTAAAGTGACAATAAAGCTGAAAAAACTTATAATGAATTGTATGTGTTGTACGGAAAATTAATACAACATTAGTAGCAAAGAAAAGTTATTTTCCGTTACATAGTTGTTGTTTTTTTGCATCATCCTGTCATATATGCAATTTACAAACCACACTCTACAGGATCTTCTCAAAAAATTAGCATATTGTGATGAAGTTCATTATTTTCTGTATTGTACTGATAAACATTAGACTTTCATATATTTTAGATTCAAATACACACAACTGAAGTAGTTCAAGCCTTTTATTGTTTTAATATTGATGATTTTGGCATACAGCTCATGAAAACCCAAATTTCCTATCTAAAAAAATTAGCATATTTCATCTGACCAATAAAAGAAAAGTGTTTTTAAAACAAATAAAGTCAACCTTCAAATAATTATGTTCAGTTATGCACTCAATACTTGGTCAGGAATCCTTTTGCAGAAATTACTGCTTCAATGCTGCGTGGCATGGAGGCAATCAGTCTGTGGCACTGCTCAGGTGTTATGGAGGCCCAGGATGCTTCGATAGTGGCCTTAAGCTCATCCAGAGTGTCTGGTCTTGCGTCTCTCAACTTTCTCTTCACAATATCCCACAGCTTCTCTATGGGGTTCAGGTCAGGAGAGATAGCAACCAATTGAGCACAGTAATACCATGGCCAGTAAACCATTTACCAGTGGTTTTGGCACTGTGAGCAGGTGCCAGGTCGTGCTGAAAAATGAAATTTTCATCTCCACAAAGCTTTTCAGCAGATGGAAGCATGAACCCACTTTTGAACCAGAAACAGAGGCAGAAGTGCCTGACCTGAGCTACAGAGAAGCAGCACTGGACTGTTGCTCAGTGGTCCAAAGTACTTTTTTTCGATGAAAGCAACTTTTACATGTCACTCGGAAATCAAGGTGCCAGAGTCTGGAGGAAGACTGGGGAGAGGGAAATGCCAAAATGCCTGAAGTCCAGTGTCAAGTACCCACAGTCAGTGATGGTCTGGGGTGCCATGTCAGCTGCTGGTGTTGGTCCACTGTGTTTTATCAAGGGCAGGGTCAATGCAGCTAGCTATCAGGAGATTTTGGAGCACTTCATGCTTCCATCTGCTGAAAAGCTTTATGGAGATGAAGATTTCATTTTCCAGCATGACCTGGCACCTGCTCACAGTGCAGAAACCACTGGTAAATGGTTTACTGACGATGGTATTACTGTGCTCAATTGACCAGCCAACTCTCCTGACCTGAACCCCATAGACAATCTGTGGGATAGTGTGAAGAGAAAGTTGAGAGACGCAAGACCCAACACTCTGGATGAGTTTAAGGCCGCTATCGAAGCATCCTGGGCCTCCATAACACCTGAGCAGTGCCACAGGCTGATTGCCTCCATGCCACGCCGCATTGAAGCAGTCAATTCTGCAAAAGGATTCCCGACCAAGTATTGAGTGCATAACTGAGCATAATTATTTGAAGGTTGACTTTTTTTGTTTTAAAAACACTTTTCTTTTATTGGTCGGATGAAATATGCTAATTTTTTGAGATAGGAAATTTGGGTTTTCATGAGCTGTATGCCAAAATCATCAATATTAAAACAATAAAAGGCTTGAACTACTTCAGTTGTGTGTATTTGAATCTAAAATATATGAAAGTCTAATGTTTATCAGTACATTACAGAAAATAATGAACTTTTTCACAATATGCTAATTTTTTGAGAAGATCCTGTATATTTAAAATTCTGAAACAGAGCAGAGATAATGACCCTTTGAACCTCCCTGCAGTTACCTGAAGCTGTGTCTCACTGTTTCTTAGATGTATAAGTGCTTCAAAAATAAGCACAAAAAAAGCAGCACAAACACAAGCTGACCCAAGTTGGGTGGAAGAGCTCAGAGAAGCATAGATAACTACTGAAGTTTCTTAACTCTTCCTGTGCTGGAAACAAGATGAGACTCTTTTCTTTGCTACTGATGTTCTATTTCTTAGCTGTACTACACTTTCAGATTCCCTTTAAAGGGTTAATGTACTTATACATTAAGGACATCGTGACATGTCATCTTCAGCATTGAACAGGAATACCATTTCTCATTCAAACCTTCTAAAATTACCAACTGCAAACATTTAAAGACTCTGAATAAATCTCGAGATATCAGGAGAAGCAGATTTTTGCATTACAGCCATCAGGACAAAAAAAAAACCTCACGTGGCCTGGAGTGTTCGGCACAGGAGCAGTAACTCTGTGCCTGCGCAGAACATTCCAGGCCACGTGAGCGTGATCCCGAGCGACGCAGCCACGCGCTCGCGCACGTGATTCCCACCTGTCGAGGTCAGTATCTCCAGGGGCTGGAGGAAGCCCCAGGTAAGTAGATCTAATTTTTATTTTTTATTTCCTCGGACGTATTCTTTAAGTGTGACTAAAATGTCCTAAAATAAAGCTATGATCAATAATGCAAAATTCATGCATTATTTATTTTAGCACCATTTTAAAATCCAAGCATTTCCCCTCTGTAGCCCCTCACGCACTCCAATGAGTTCAGGGTCCCCATGAGCTTGCTGGTTAGTCTGTACCTCTCGGTGTTTCAAGCCCTACTGCATAGAGCCAAATTAATCCATGTCATGCACTGATGAGGATCAACCAATCCAAAACAGTCTGTATGCATGTTGGATTATTATGGCTCTGTACAAAGTACAAGCTAACACATCATTGCATTCCAGTGGTTCTGGGGGTGTGTTTAGCAGTTAAGGGTAACAATGGTTAATTTGCATATATTCAGCAGTGATGCACTGGGAGACATCTCAAGCTCACTCCAACCTGAATTATCGCAAATTCTTTCTGTTTTAAGAAAGAAAACTTTTGTTTTCCATCTATAGCATAAAGTGTAAAAATGACTCTTCATTAGGTCCTATGCTCTACCCTGTGGTTAATGTTTACTTACCGTTTATATACTCGCATATAAGCCGACCTGCGTATAAGCCGAGGTACCCACTTTCCCCCCAGAAACCAGGAAAAAGTGATTGACTAACATATTAGCTCCCTCCCCAGTATAGCACCCTCCACAGTAGTCCACAGTAGCCATATGTGCCCCCAGTACAAATCATCCCCTCCCCGCATAGCCAGATGTGCCCCAAGGATGATACAGCTGTTTCTCAAGACTGTACTAGATGGCATCATAGAGACACAGCGATTGCCACACAGGTAGAACACTGGATCATTGCACTGCTGACACGTTGCTTGCACACTCTGGTCCACAAGCCAGGGAACATAGGTAGTCTTGAGCAGCAGACACTGCACACCATGTTGCAGGGGGTGGGGGCCCGGAAACGGCAGGGAGCCATCTGGCAAGAGCAGGATCACTAGTGCACAATCCATAAGCTTTTCTGCCAGTAACAAAACTGCTCAACCATCCGTTCAGCTCCACTGATTCGCATATAAGCCGAGGGGGTAACTTTTCAGCACATTTTTTATGCTAAAAAATTAGGCTTATACGCGAGTATATAAGGTACTTAACTTGTGAATAGTCTGTAGAGATAAGAGAATAGAGGCAGTTATCACTGCAATCAATGGTGAATGAGAGTGGAAACATTGGAAATGAGGACACTCCCAGACAGAAGGTGACTGCGCTTTGCTGAAGTTACATAATGGCAATTCTGGGCTATATAAAATTGTATTTAGATCTACATTTTATCTTACAAATGCACTTTATTCCGTATGTAGGGAAAGGAAGAAGCAATATTATTTATCCATACACATTTATGTAATTTAGTTTAGAGAGGATGCAGATAGAGAGCTCTTCTTGCTTGAGCTTCTGAAATGTATAAAGCCAAAAGCTTACATATTGGCCTCAATTCTGGTAGCTATGTGCGGTAAGTTTTTATTAATTTATTTTTTGTCAGTAAAATACCTCATGCGGTTTATTCCTCTTTTTTTAGCTATTCTGAACGTTTTTTCCGCATTTTCAAACATACGGTGAAAGTGTGGTAAAACATGCTGTAAATGCAGAAAGTGCGGTAAAACATGCGGTATTTCAGCAGTAAGCATGCAGTAAATAAATGGTAGTAGTCTTTAATTGTCTTCTATAAGTTAGGATAGTCTTTGGAAGATTTTTTTTTTCGGGGGGGGGGGGGGGGGTTGTATTTGATTATGTAGAAACCTATGGAAAGTACTGTATATTTATACGCATTCCCTATAAAAAAAGAATCCAGTAAATATCTGGAGTTTTATTTCTACTATTGTTTTCCATTACATAGCCTGAATATACAAATTGACTTTACCTCCAGGTACAGGCGGGTCTTAAACTGATCATTAAATGATGTGCTAACATGCCCCCTAATTTCCATGAGAATTACACATTTTGATAAAATTAATGCAAATTACTGCATAATTTACTGCAGTGGTAATTCATGACTAAAATTTACCAGAATTGCTGCATGTCATTACCGCATGAAGTAAATTACTGTACATGTGGTAATTTGCTGGAAAACCCTACAAGAATTGAGGCTATTATCTTTGGGGGTTAATAAATGTGAAATAAATACATAAATGAAGTACATACCAAGTGGGATTGCACAAGCAACCAAGAACAACAAGAGCGGGTAGGTGGCCATCTTTGGTTTGGACCAGCTGAGAGGTTCCTGGGTTCAATTCTGTGGATGACACAAAAGCAGCAAGGGGTTCCAGTACTCTCTGTCTGCCCAGCTATCTCGGCTGAGATGGTACCCAGACTGTGACTATAACAGTTGGCACCAAAGATTATGTAGCATAAGTACTGGGGGATTCCGGTTTGCCTAAGAGTTTCAAGGTGGGGCAATAGTTTCAGTGGTACATAAAAGGAGTAGGTTGCATAATGTAAACATATGGGAACGAAGGAAGAGAGATACTTGTGGTCAGAAAGTTGAGGTGTGGAGTGTTATTGTATTGATTTAGTGGTCACACTGATAGTACAATGCTCAGTAGCTATCTCTGTTTTGATGAACATCACTGATGGTATTTTTTATGAGCACCAGTTGGTAGCAAGTACAAGCTTAGCAATAGGAGATGCAGAGGCTGAGACCACTCCTTGATGGCTTGACCAGAAGGTCCCACTGAAGGTCCTTCTTCAGCCATAAATTAAACTGTTTATTGTGCTATAGTGGTAATGATGTGCTTTGAATGGTGGTAATTAGTAACAGACCGTCTTTCTTCCCTTGCCTTCAAGCAAACCTGAGCTGACAGTAAAAAAAATAAAATATACTTATCCAAGAAGACAGCTCCAGAGGCTTCCCACGTCTTCCTCGACACCTCACCTCCCCACTTCCGCCACTGGCCAGGACCCTCTTTTCATTCACGGCGACACTTCCCTGCATGGAGGAGCGACTTTGGCGTACTGTGCAGATGCAGCTGTACTCATACACAACAGGAGTACTTTTCACATATGTTCAGAGGGTCCATGTGGGGCAATGTTGGGGTCAAGGAGGAGATGGAAAGCCTTTACCCATCTCCCCGACATCTAAAGGCATTCTGGATCTTTAGCAATGTCCGATTTACAACTGACCCAGAGTCGTAAACTAAACTCTGGGTAGCGTCGGTGAGTCAGGACAGAGGTGGTAGGTAGGGGGGAAGGATAGTATTAGGTGTGTGGTGAGACAGCTAATTTTGGCGAATCACTGCGCCAATAATTTGGCCGCCGGCAGAGTCTGTAATGTGAATTTGGGTGCCAGCAATAGCTTAAGCCCAAATTAGCAAACAACCGGAGCTCGAATTACGTGTCCTCAAAGTTGCTACAATGTGTCCTCGAAGTTGAGGTAATAATATTCAGCGTAGGCTGGAGTTTGGCTATAGCAGGGTGAATTATCTTTCGGCTTCACCATGCACCATAATTTCTCCTTGACTGACTGACTACATTGGATGTTGGACCTCTGACTTTCCCGTTTCTATGGGCATGCAAATAGTGCAATCGCCTGGGGCGCCGGATTGAGTGGCAGGGAGGGGTAGGGCGCAGCAGCGGGGAGAGCGGGCATAGCTGTTACAACTCACCTTCTGCCGCTGATCCCCCAAAGCCTCATCCTTCTTCCTGTCCCAGCCTGGCGTTCATCGCGTTGGTAACAGCGCCTCCCTGTGATGTCGTGACCGCATGTCATCACAGGGGGCGCTGCTACTAATGCGAGTGGTGCCTGGACAGGAAGGAGATAGAGGCTGCGGGGGATCGGCAGCAGAAGGTGAGTTGTAACAGCTATGCCTGTTCCCACCCCCCACCCCTTTGCTGTGCCTATACTCGAGGCACCTACCTATCTAACTTCTACTCGGGGCACCTACCTATCTAACCCATACTGGAGGCACCTACCTATCTAACCTATACTCGGGGCACCTACCTATCTGACCTATACTGGGGAACCTACCTATCTGACCTTTACTGGGGGCAAATATGCCTGGCTACCTATACTGGGGGGGACCTATAGCTGGCTAACTATACAGGGGCAACTAGACCTGACTAACCTATACTGCAGGCCCCTATACCTGCTCTCCAGGAGGGGGCGATTTTTACACCTTCGCCCTGGGTGCAATTTAGCCTAGAAACTGCCCTGACCGACGGGGGACCCAGGGCCGGCGGATGGGAGCGGAGCTGCGGCGCGGAATGTGTCGACGACAAGGGGCTGGAGGAAGCCCTGGGTAAGTAGATCGGGGGGAGGCGTTTTTTGGCTGATGATTCCTTTAAAGGTTTACCGTAACTGTCAGGCATAAAATCAAAAATCTATTTTTTATTTTGAACTGGTAAACCAGTAATAAGGATGCTACCCAGGCAATCCAAAAGTTAAAAATCACTCTTACTTTTCTTCTCCAGAAAAGATCATTCCCCAGTTTCCCTGGCTCTTATTTGGTACATCTGCCGTGCTGGGTTTTCTTTTTTTCCTCTTTACTTTCCCATCAGACATAACTAATGCAGCCTGATTGGCTAAAGCCTCTCACTTTCCCCTCCCACACCTCTGTTCCTCTCTGATTGACCAATATTTCTCATGCTGAGACAATGCACTTTCTACTGCAGAGCTGGGTGGGAGTGTCCAAAGACTGGGAGGAGGGACAGGCAATGATACACTGACAGAGTAAGGGAGGAAATTATGTCAGGATTGGCTTCAAGATAGAGACAAAATGGAAAATCCTAAGAAGGATATTCTCTTTTTTTACTATAGAAAGATCACTAAAATCAAAATGTGGACAGTGCAATACATATGTTATGTAAGTAGAGCAAGTATTTATCTACTTATATATGTGTTTTTTTCTGAGATAGTATGGCTGACAGCTCCTCTTTAAAGGTGGCCATTAATGGTCCATTTTCCGTAACAATCGACCAGCTGAAAATCACCCGGAAACAATCAATCAGGAACACTAACAGGAAGTGAAAACTTGCCAGATTCGATCTGATCATGGGAATTGATCCCTTTTTGTATCTATTCCATTGATTGAATCGGCAAGTTCTCACTTCCCATTGGTGTTCCTGATCGATCGTTTCAATTCCCAGCCAGTCGATCTTCAGGAAATTGGGACATTAGTGGCCAACTTAAGTAGACTCTACACACTGAATTTGTGAATGCTAACGCAAGTCAGTCCTGACACTGTTGTCATGGCCATCACAGTTTACAGGATAGCAGACCTGTAGTCTTCCAGAGAATGGAAGACTACAGCGAGACCAGAGCAAAAGCGGAGTCGTTCTCCATAGCAACCAGTTAGAATTGCTGATTTTGTACAACCAGGCCACTTTTGCACCAGTTGTCTTCCAATTTTCCTTACGTTGGTTTTCAGAAGATTTTCCCGGGAATAAGAGGATAGCCAGATGCAGAGGCGTAGCTATGGGTGGGCAAGGGAGGACATATGTCCCTGGGCGCAGCATTGTAAGGGCACTCAGTCAGTACGGCCTCTGCACCCCACATGCAAGAGTGGCAGCTCACTGGCTGCTTGAAGTGCCCCTGCTTCTCTCCCACCCTCTGCAGAGGAGTGCAGAAGCGTTAACAGCAGCAGGAAAAGCGGGACATATTTGGGGGGGCACATCTGACTATATTAAGTAGGACACATTTGGTTATCTAAACGGGGGCTGGGGAAGGGGGAACATATAGCTATCTATAGGGGGAAGGGGGAACATATAGCTATCTATAGGGGGAAGGGGGAACATATAGCCATCTAAACAGCATTTCAACATTTGACTCCGCCCATGACTACAACTACATTCTGATCTGTGGCCAAGTCCATTTGCTCCAGAGGGGGGTGCAAGAACTCTGTCTTTGCCCCTGGATGCTGAAAACCCTAGCTACGCCTCTGGCCAGATGTAGCGTCAGGCAGAGATGCATTAAACTGTAATGGGGCCTTGGGCAAGGTAGTCGATTTGGGGCCCTCTTGGTAAAGCAAAGAGAAGTCAAAGAAGGTGGCAGGTGGGCCCCTTGACACCCACTAGGCCCCAAGCACCTGCCCAGGTTGCCTTTTGGATGATCCTGCTCTGCCAGCAGGATACAGGTCAGCAATAATATTAACCCTTTGCACTGCAAAATTCATGTGCGCAGTAGTCTGTAATCTGGTTGTTAGTTTACAGTAAACTGGTCACTACAGCACTACAGCAGTGTGGGGTGGGGTAGGGACAAGTTGACTGGGGGAAACTCGAACACGCGGAAATGGCATCTTTTTGTGCATTAAAAGCCTCCATTTTAATAGCAATATTGGTTTTTATTACTGCCTTTTTGTTACTGCCTACGTTACAGGTTGCTATGGACATTTTGGAGTGTGGATGGTTAATATTTGTATGTGTGTTTTTTATTTGGTCACACCCATTTAGCAACTGCCCTTGTCTGCTTGAAGTTTCTGGAAAAGGAGTGAGGTACCATTTGTTTTCATTGTGAGGGCGTGGCCATCAGACGCAGACCGTCACACCCTCAGATTTGTTGTTGTTTTCCAGTGTTTCCCTGGCAGCACTAACTCTTCAAGTGGACAATAAAGGCTTTCCCAACAGGCCTTGTCTTATGTCACACTTTGCGAATTTGTAGAGAGTATTCACACACCATAGGGTTATCTTGCTACCCTATGCTACTGCAGCCTTACCTTACAACCTTACCTTACAGCCTTGCTCTAAACCAAAAGCCCCTGAATTGGCTTAAAGGGAACCTTAACTTCCTGGGGCTTCTACCACCTTGTGCCTGCACCGGGACAAAACAATCCTCCGGTCCCCTGCAGTGACTCAGTACTGTTCTGAGCCAGTCGATGGCCACTGCGCCTACGCATGCAGGTGACAGGAGTGTAGTCGAATAAGCATGCGGCCAGTCGCTGCGGGAGACTGAAGGATTGTTTTTTTCCAGATGCAGGCACAGAACAGCTGCAGGGGGCTGTTACAAGCCCCAGGTAAGTAGAAAAGGTGGTCACTGTGGGGATACCAGGGGCACCTGTATGACAAGGAGAGACCAGGAGCCAAATGATGCAGTATTGTGGGTATTAGATGTTAGAATGTAGTAAGAGTATTTATACTCACAAAGGTGGGGTGCAGTCCCAGCAACCACCGTATATCACCAACGGGGAAATAACCACCCCTGCTCGGTATTCCAGGTCCTACTGGCACTGGATGGTCGCACTCCTGGTTGGTGCTTATTGGTTGTAGATACCACACCTGCAAGGTGAACACCTCTAAAGCCTCGTACACACGAGGCACAAATGTAGCAAGAGACCCCCCCCCCCCCCAAAAAAAAGCAGTGACAGCTCGTCGCCAGGTCCCTCTGTGCAGCAGCCATACACACAGCGCACAGAGGGACAGAGATGCCGTGGAAGCTGTGGCCAAAGGTTCCTCCCCCCGCCGGAAGCTCCGTCCATAGTAAGTGGGTTGCTGTCGCTAGTCCGCATATACACGGCGTGCTAGCGACAGTTGCGGCGATAGCTGTTGCCGGGGATTGGCCACACCAATCACCTGGCGACAGCTCTAACTAGCGACAGTTTGTGGCGCGCGCGTTTTACACACGGGGGACCTGTCGCCGAAACACGCACGTGCCACGTGGTTGCGGCGACAGTTGCAACCCGTGTGTATGAGCCATAAGGGAGATGTAATAGATAGTACTGTGGGGGGAGGAGGTACCCAAAGATAGGTAATGTAATGAAACAAAAATATGGTAAAGGGAGGGTGTCTTTACCACTCCAGATGGAAGAACCCAAACCACAGGGTTAATGTAAAAAGATTAAATTATTTATTCAGCACGATTAAAAGGACAACGCGTTTCACGGGTCCCAGCTCGCTTCTTCAGGTCAATACAAGTGCCCTTACAATACAGTCACAAGCATGGATGCCAGAAAAATCTTTTTTTTTTGTTTTGTTTTTCTGGCGTCCATGCTTGTGACCATATTGTAAAGGCACTTGTATTGACCTGAAGAAGCGGGCTGAGACCCGTGAAGCGCGTTGTCCTTTTAATCGTGCTGAATAAATAATTGAATCTTTTTACATTAACCCTGTGGTTTGGGTTCTTCCATCTGGAGTGGTAAAGACACCCTCCCTACACCATCTTTTTTTTGTTTCATTACATTACCTATTTTTGGGCGCCTCCACCCCCAATACTCTTTCTTTTTTTATTTTTTTCCCTTTAGGTTCCCTTTAAGCCACTGAAGGGGAGGAGGAACCCAGTAACAGACCCCTGCTTCTCTAGGTGCTGCCCGCATAGAAATATACCTTAATGGGCATGATTCTCAAAGCTTTTTCACCTGTTTTCAGCTCTTTTTGCACCTTGTCTATGTTACCTTTTTAAATTCCCAAAGAGCAAAAATATAATATAAATAAGATAAGAAAAGTAATATTGAAATGAAGTTAATCAGGAACAACTTACTTTGAGTGATTATTTTGCTTGTAAATGTGCTGAAAAGTTATTACCCTATTTTCCGTAGTATAAGACACACTTTTTCTCTCCAAAAAATGGGGAGAAAAAAATCCCACGTCTTATACAGCAAAGGCAGGGAATCCCTGACTTACGAACGCCGCTGAACCGCGGCCACATTGGGTATTCCCTGCCTGTGTGTGCCCGCTCCCCTGCGTGCCTGCCCTCCCCCCCCCTTGTATCACCTGGCCCCCCTGGGTGTGTAGCAGCAGCTGCTTACCTAGCCTGCCATGCCCGCGGGGATTGCAGACCTCCGTCTTCTCCATGCCGCTTCTTCTAGTGTTCAGCTTCTAATGATTACGTGATCATGTCAAGCTGAACACTAGGGAGAGCCGCATGGAGGCGACAGAGGCCTGCAATCCCCACGGGCATGGCGGGCTAGGTAAGCAGCTGCCGCTACACACTAATGGGGGGGGGGGGGGCAGGAGACACAAGGGGGAGGGAGGAGAGGCCTGCGGGGGAGACAAGCACACGAGGGGACACAGGAGGATACCTGGGGGAGACATGGGGACACAGGAGGATACATGGGGACACAGGAGGATACCTGGGGGAGACATGGGGACACAGGAGGATACATGGGGACACAGGATGACACATGGGGGAGATTTGGGGCCACAGGAAGACACATGGGGACAGAGGAGGAGAACATGTACAAGACGCTCCTGGATAATACGGTAGGTGATAAATAAGTGATTTATGAAACGTTTTGTGAATAGAGCCCATTGTGTGAGTATAGTGACTCCGAGGACACCTTGTGGTTACATAGCATATTACAACTCAAGCCACTCACCACAGTTTTTAAAGTGGACCTGAACTCTAGCACAGGACACTCTTGCACAGGGAAAGCTGAGCGAAACCTGTGTGAGAGAAGAGCCCGTCTAGTTCCCCCTCAACTGCAAGTTATCACAAGTGTAATTTGATCTCTCATCTGTGTCAGTACAGAAATTCGTCAGTCCTTGGCAGACATAGATATTATGTAAGCACAGCATTTTAACCCTTTGGGTCCTTTTACATTTAATCAGTTACTCTCAGTTATACCTGTAAGGACAACTGATTTTCAAAGTAATGCCCATGTTTTCCTATGGCTTAGTTCACAAGATATGTGTTTTAACTGAAAGCTTTTTTATAATGCACTGCTATGGAAAGTTAAAAGGCATCAGATTTTCAGTGTGTAGTGTAAAAGAGGTCTTTCTCTGCTTCCATGAAAGCAGGAAATAGACACACTGCATATTTATTGCAGGAGTTCTGTAATCTGTAACAAAGAAATGTTTTTCTTTAGAGGTTATTATGCTGTTGCTTATCTTTAAAGCAAAGAGGAAGTTCTGAGTTCAGTTCCACTTTAAAGAGGATGTATAATGGGAAAAAAAACCCTGGGGGGGGGATACTTAGCTCGGGAGGGGGAAGCCTCTGGATACAATTGAGGTTTTCTCCATCCCTCCGTTCAATTGCACGGGCGAGGTAAATATTTACCTACCGCAATCCAGCGCAGGCACACTAGTGGCTTTCTGTTCGGGTTTAAGCGGAAATAGCCAAACTTGATTGGATCCGCTGTACTGCGCAGGCGCAAGTCCTTTGTCCCTGCGCGGTAGAGTGGATATGATCAAAGTTCGGCTATTTCCGCCCAGCCCAAAGGAAGGGCCGCTACTGCGCCTGTCAAGCTTGTTGGGTGGAGGATTCAGGGGTGCCAGCCCTGGATTCCTTCTGTCTACAGAGGTCGGGGAAGCCTCATTGGGACCCTGTGGCTTCCCCCTCCAGAGGTAAGTATCCCCCAGAGGGTTCTTTACAAGTTACAGAGTCCAGCGGCGTAACTAGAAATCCCTGGGCCCCCCTGCAATACCTTGGATGGGGCCCCCTCCCCCTGCACACTAAATAGGATCTGTCTATAAATCTTTGTCTGCAAAACTTTGTATGATTTGCTATCAGTGGCTGAGCAGGTCCAGTCATTAGAACAATTGTGCAGAGAGCAGAAAGTTGTTTTCTCTCCTTGCCCTTAGTTGTCAGTCTCTCAGGACGGGGCCCCCTGTGACTTCTGGGCCCCCCCTGCATCTGCATCCCTTGCAGGATCTATTGTTACGCCCCTGACAGAGTCTCTTTAAAACTCACTCAGGTTGTGCTGATGGCTGCATTTATAACTCCAGCCTTCTTCTGTCCAATATGTCTGCCAGGTACATTTACACTACTTTGGAGCCTGGCCTTAAAAATCCTTTCTAGTATAAACAGAGCCTCTGTGTGTATCACCTCCAATCAGAGGCCGCCTCTGTTTCTGTGGTCTTGCACATTCGTGACTCTGTGGTTTTTTGTGACTATGAGTTGTAAGTGACGTCAAAGGGAAGTGGAGTAACGTGACTTATATAAAATAATAAGAATGTTTGTTTATCGGGAGAACAGTAATAGGGAGTGGAAAGAGGATGGTCTATGGTTGTATAAAACAAAATTACAAGGATGGGACCAATTCCAAAACAATGCATGTCCCGCCGTAATTGGTGGTGACAATCTCCAAGGTGGCATCTGACCTGAGGTTTGCCGAGCTGGTACTGGGGTTGAGCAAAGAGCACCAGAAAATGTTGTAGATAGTAGTGAGTGAGTTTTGTGCTTTCTAAAATGTCTAATGTATAGCTATAGGCTCATTATTCACCAGTGGTTCTGGATGTAAGCCTGGCTTCAGGGGCATTAAGAGATAATTTGCATATTAAGGAGTGATGCATCATGGGAAACCACAGTTTCTCAATTAAAGCTGAATTATTGCAAATACGTTCTGCTTTAAGAAGGCGAATTATATTCACTGTACTTGATTGCAAAAGTCCCTGATCAAGGACCGGGCTATTTTCGCCTGATCTGTGCTGCGTGGGCTCTCCAGCCCACAGCACAGATCAGGAATCAGCCAGGGCGATCAGACTTCCCCCCCTTTTTTCCCCACTAGGGGGATGTCCTGCTGGGGGGGGGGGGGGTTGGGGGTCTGATCGCCGCCGGCTGTATTTGTTTAGCGGGGGGGCTCTTCTTCAAAGCCCCCCTCTGCAGCATTTTCTGGCCTCCCTCTGTTTCCCTCCCTCCCCTGCAGGACAGCCGGGGGGGGGGGGGGGGGGGGGGTACGCACGCGCTCAGCCGGTGGGTTTTTAAACGGGCTAAGTCACTAGTTGTGTAATAAAAGCTTAAGAAAAAAAACTCAGCTCTTATAGTGTTAAGCTGACAATACACATACCAATTTTTTGAAATGTGTCAGAAATCTTTTGCCCCCAATTTACCTAACCAGTTTTGGGTAGTGTGTAGACTGAAGGTGGATTGAACATATAAAAACAAATAAAATGACTATTTGAGCAGGTGGTGTGCATATATATGTGTGTGTGTTGTGCTTCATTGTGGTGTAATGGTGGGAATACACCATACGTTTTTTCATCAGATAGATGGTTCGATAGATAATATCCGACATGTCCGATCTTATTTTTGATCGTTTTACTGATCGATTTCTCATAGAAGTGAATGGAAACAGATAAGAAAAGATAACAGCATCAAACCGATGGGAAAATCTAATCAGAAATCGATCGGACGGAAAATCGATGGAAAAAAAACGCATCGTGTGTACCCAGCACAACACTAGCAGTTTGATCAATTCTCAGAAGTTTTCTGCTGAAAGTCTCTGTGGACAATGTGATAGGCAGATGATCGCTGCTCAATCCGATCAGAGGGGGATGGATCCGATCAGAGGGGGATGGATCGATTGCCATTATTGACTAAGGTATAGCAAGCTTTAGCATACTTATAGTACACCTTACTCCAGACTGAATAATACGGAAGTCCAGAGGAGCAGGCAAGATAGTGTGTGGAAGTCATTAGCTAACTAGGATTTTATAATTACTGTTTACACTGAATCCAGAACACAAAGTAAAAATGTAGCTTCCTCTTCTACAAGCAAAAGAAGGATAAGATTCTACCTCTGTTTGAGCAGGCAGTGCTAGAGGAGAATGGCTGGATAGTGTGCTGGTTAAAGTGGACCTGAACTCTTGCACAGGACGCAAGGAAAACATAACAGAAATGCACCGTTTGTATTTAAAGATGAGCTGTCAGCCAAACTATCACAGAGAAAAAAACACATATATCCATAGATAAATACTTGCTCTACTTACATAACCTATGTATTACACTGTCCACATTTTAATTTTAGTGATTTTTTTTTTTTTACAGTGAAAAAAGAGAAAATCCTTCTGAGCATTTTCCATTTTAACTGTGGCTATTTTGAAGCCAATCCTGATGTCATTTCCTCCCTTACTCTCCTCTGCCTGTTTTGCCCGCCCTTCACTATAGAAAGTGCATTCTCTTAGCATGAGAAATATTGGCCAATCAGAGAGGAACAGAGGTGTGGGAGTAGTGTTGGGCGAACACCTGGATGTTCGGGTTCGGGCCGAACAGGCCGAACATGGGCCAGATGTTCGGCATGTTCGGCCCGAACGCCGAACTCAATGGGAGTCAATGGGACCCCCGAACATGCCCATTTTGGGGGCCCTATGGGGTCGCAGGCATAAGGGGGGAGCATGCCCCGGTCGCGGGGGGGGTCGGAAATTCCCCCCACCCCCTCCGCTAGCGCTCCCCCCTCTGCCCGCTTCCCCATACAAAAAGTTTAAATCAAGTTCAATAGTACCTGGGCTGGTGGCATTGGCTGGCAGTGGAGTGAGGAGGAGGAGGAGTCCGAATAGCAGAGTGACGTTGAGGCCGGGCAGCGGGCGGTTCAGCGCTAGTACCCTTGTGGTACTTCCGCCCTTTCTCTGACCTCACGTCCTCTGCGTGATGACGCATACGAGGGTACGCGTGATGCGTACCCTCGTATGCAGAGGACGTGAGGTCAGAGAAAGGGCGGAAGTACCACAAGGGTACTAGCGCTGAACCGCCCGCTGCCCGGCCTCAACGTCACTCTGCTACTCGGACTCCTCCTCCTCCTCACTCCACTGCCAGCCAATGCCACCAGCCCAGGTACACTACTATTGAACTTGATTTAAACTTTTTTTATGGGGAAGCGGGCAGAGGGGGGAGCGCTAGCGGAGGGGGTGGGGGGAATTTCCGACCCCCCCCCCCCGCGATCGGGGCATGCTCCCCCCTTATGCCTGCGACCCCATAGGGGGGCCGTATTGCGGCCTGTTCGGCCGAACAGGGCCCTGTTCGCCCGAACAGGGGCCCTGTTCGGCCCTGTTCGGGGGCATACAGAAGTTCGGGGCGAACCCGAACTTAAAAGGCCGAACACCATCAGGTGTTCGGCCGAACTCGAACATCACCCGAACAGGGTGATGTTCTGCAGAACCCGAACAGTGGCGAACACTGTTCGCCCAACACTATGTGGGAGGGGAAAACAGGAGGGAAAGAGGCTTCAGCCAATCAGGCTGCATTAGTTAAATCTGAGGAGAAAGTAGAGAAGCAAACAAGGACAACCCAGCATGCCCTGCAACTTCCTTTTTGTGCACCAAATTTTGTGTGTACCAAATAAGAGTCAGGTAAACTGGGGAATGATCATTAATCAACAAGAAAAGTAACAGTGATTTTAACGTTCGGATTGCCTGGTTAGCATCCTTATTACTTGTTTACCAGATAAAAATAAAGAATTGATTTTTTATTTTATGCCCGACAGTTATGCTTTAAAGAGTTTAGCCTGCGTAATTCCCCCTCATTTGTGTCTAATCACTAGTTGTAATTTGATCTCCCCCCTGTGTCACATGACTGCCTATGGCAGATAAGCAGATAAGCCTATTTGAAAGTACAGGCTGTAAACAATATGTCTGCTTCCATGAATCAGGAAGTAGAAACTGTGCAGATTTAGTATCAGCTATAACAAAGAAATGTTTTTTTTTTAAAGGTTGTTATGCTGTTGTTCTTTTAGAGTGGAGAGGAGTTCTGAGTTCATGTCCACTTTAAGGGCTCTGGCTCCAACACAGGTGACCTGAGTTTGAATCTCGGCTCTTCCTGTTCAATAAGCCAGCACCTATTCAGTAAGGAGTCCTTGGGCAAGACTCCCTAACACTGCTACTGCCTATTGAGCGCGCCCTAGTGGAGTGGCTGCAGTTCTGGCGCTTTGAGTCCGCCAGGAGAAAAAATGTAGATATTATTTGTCTTCTCTTGTCTAAAGGGTGTGGAGAAGAATAGCTTGGCTGAGCTTGGCTGAAGCAACTTGCCCTCTGTATCTGTTGGCAGTGTATCAGGGCTGCCTGATAGGCATAGGCAGCCCCAACCAATCACCTTGCCCGAGAACCATCACCTGTGTGTGCGAAGCTTTACTTTCTGGATAGATTGTATGCTGTGCTAAAGAAATCTTAAGGTGCCAGTATATCACTCAATATTGTGGCCCAATCGACCTTTTCATTTGATAATTTTATCAAATTGGAAGATAGTAGTAAAAATGTTTCTATATCGTGTTAGCCAAACAAATTATGTAGGTAGAAAAAAAACCAAAATGTTGTAAAAATTATACCTTTTAATGGCTAACTGATAAAGTTAAATTATGCAAGCAATTATACTAGATAATAATTGTTGATAATAATTATAGATGGCCCGAACGGTTCGACGGCGAACCGTTTCGAGTGAACATCTGTGGTTCGCGTTCGCCGGAGAAACCGCGAACAATATGCGAGTTTGACCCACCCCCTATACTACATCATTGCTCAACTTTGACCCTCTACATAACAGTCAGCAGACACATGGTAGCCAATCAGGCTACACTCCCTCCTGGAGCCCCCCCCCCTTATAAAAGGCACGATACGTCGGCCATTTCACTCACTTGTGTGGCTGCAGTAATTAGAGAAGGTAGAGGAACCTGCTGTAGACATAGGGAAAGCTTAGTTAGGCTATTGTTAGGCTTGTTAGCTTGCTCCTTGCTGATACTTATTGCTAAAAAGCAACCCGCAACAGCTCTTTTGAGAGCTAATGTTGTTCTTGTGATCTATTTTTGTGTGTGTGTGCGTGTGTGTGTGTGTGTCCCACAGACACTTGCATATACAGCCCTGTTAGTCAGTCGCAGCTGGCCCTTGGCCCCTTGGTAATTCCTACTGTGCCACTGCCAGGCCCAGCACATTCAGTGACTACCTGTTCATGGTACCTGTGTGTGTGACAGCTGCACATTTGTAATACCAATCACTGAATACCTGTTCAGTGCACCAACCTACGTGACTGCATGCAGTGTTATATTATATACCAGTCACTGCACCTGTTCACGGTACCTGTGTGTGTGACAGCTGCACATTTGTAACACCAATCCCTGCATACCTGTTCGGTGCACCTACCTACGTGACTGCATGCAGTGTTATATTATATACCAGTCACTGCACCTGTTCACGGGACCTGTGTGTGTGACAGCTGCACATTTGTAATACCAATCCCTGCATACCTGTTTAGTGCATCTACCTACGTGACCGCACACAGTGTTATATTATATACCAATCACTGCACCTGTTCGCAGTACCTGTGTGTGTGACAGCTGCACATTTGTAATACCAATCCCTGCATACCTGTTCAGTGCACCTGTGTGACCGCACGCTGTTTAATATACCAGTCCCTGCATACCTGTTAACTGCACCTGTGTGACAGCTGCACATTGTATTGTAATATCAGTCACTGCATACCTTTCACTGCACCTGTGTGACTGCACATTGTATTAGTCAAGTCAGTGCATACCTTTCACTTCATCCCCCCCGATATGGACAAAACAAGAGGCCGAGGCAGGCCACCCGGCAGGTCTGTTCGAGGTCGTGCTGACGTGATTTTGTGCGGCCCTGGACCAAAGTACAGTGCTCAGAAGAAGGCACGTCCCATCAACTCCCAAGATTGTCAGGACGTGGTTGACTATTTAACACAGAACACCTCATCTTCCGCAGCCTCCAGCGCTACTACAAGCACCACATGCACTGCATTTGACACTTCGCAGGAGTTTTTTGGTGGGGAATGAACTGATTCACAGCCATTATTGTTACAACAAGATGAAGGTGCTAAGCAAGTTACACCACCTCATATGTCTGTGTTAGGCGACACTACGGTCGTAAGGTGTGAGGATGAGGATGATGAAGTACCTGATGCTGGTGCAGTTTTGGAGGTGTCTGATGCAAGCGAAGCTGGGGAGGATGATTATGATGATGCTATTTATGATAATACGGATCTCACGTGGGTTCCCAATAGAGAAGATGAACAGGGGGACAGTTCAGAGGGGGAGTTAGAGAGGAGTAGGAGGAGACAAATTCCTGAAAGAAGCAGGGGGAGCTCGTTGTCAGAAACAGCTGGTGGCAGTGTCCGGCGCCATGTATCGCCACCTATGGACAGCCAGCCAACATGCCCTTCAACGTCAGCCGCTGACGCCACCATAGTGCCATCAACCCAGGGCTCAGGGGTGTGGAAATATTTTTGTGTGTCTGTCTCAGATCAGAGCAATGCCATCTGTTCTCTCTGCCACCAAAAACTGAGCCATGGAAAGGCCAACACCGCGTAGGGACAACTGCCTTACGAAGGCACATGGAGAAAAGGCACAAACTGCAATGGGAAGACCACCCGAGGAAAAGCAGCACACAAAAGCAAAACTACCCTCCTTCTCCTCTTCCTCCTTCAGGTGCATCATCTTCAGCCGTTTTCTCCCTTGCACCTACACAATCACAGCCACCTTCCTCCACTCCGCCTCTCACCTTGAGCGGTTCCTGCTTCTCTGCACACAGCAGCAGCCAGGTGTCTGTGAGGGAAATCTTTGAGCGGACGAAGCCAATGTCTGCCAGTCACCCCCATGCCCGGCGTCTGACAGCTGGCTTGTTAGGTCACCAGCTGTTACCATACCAGCTGGTGGACTCTGAGACTGTAACGATTGTGGAATTCTCTCCATGATCAGCGCACAAGACGTGCGCTGACACTGCGGAAATCCTCCACAAGCGTATAATTTGCGAGAACCCAGCAAAAGGTGCAATGCACCTGTAGAGAGAAATTCCTGTCAACAGGGGGAGCTGTGGAGTGCAGAGGAACAGCTCCTCTGCCCTGCAACACACACCAGACAGGAATTGCACAAACGGAAGAAACGCAGGGCAAGATAGCCCTGATAGAGAGAGATCAAAGCGACAGAGGGTATGCGTGTTCACCAAACTAGTCGCCACCCTGCGACGATGAACACACAACCATGAAGACAAAGTGAGAAGGCAATCGCCAGAGATGGCGATTGCTAACAGAGACACAAGACCGAATAAGCACAGATGAGGAATGTATGTATGTCCACCAATCTAGCCGCCACCTGCGACGGCAGACACACAACAAGGAAACCGAGTAAGAACACAATCGCCTGAGAAGCGATTGCAAATGAGCTGGAGCAAAGGAACAGATTGTATGTGTGTGCACCAAACTAGTCGCCAACCCGCGACGGTGCATACACAACAGCAGATATGAAGTAGGAACGCAATCGCGAGAGAGGGGATTGCCAGGGGTGACACAAGGCTACAGCAAGGCAGAACACGAGAGTAGCAAAGGCACAGCAAATCATACAATGAGGAGATAAGGAAAATAACAAACGCTAGCTAAACGCAAACACCGCACTCATTCGCAACAGTGCACGCGTTTATGCGCGGTCTCCACGTGATAAGCACAATAGAGACAAGCACGCCTAACTAACCACCGACAGACAAACATAAAACAGAGGACGCGAGCGCTTGCTTAACGGTTACCTCACCGAGCCTCCAGCAAGCGTTCGTACAAGACAAAACAGATACACGAAAACAGAAATACGTAAGAGATACGATCCACTGCTCTTTCCGCCAGAGCGAGTGCGATCCAAGTATAGTAACAATAGAACAGAAGGGCCTACCAGTAACAACCGCTGCTCTGGTAGCACCCCACAGACAGACAGAACAGGCAATACAAATAATGCAATCCTAACTGCACTAGGGAAACCTGCCTAGTGCAGTCCCAGGAATTACTCTAAGCTAATCTTCAAACAATGAGCAAGGCTGACACTCTCCAGAGTGTATCACAGGAACTAACCCTTATGACCAGCAACTTACTGTGGGAAACATAGCTCTTTATAGAGCAAGCCCACAAAGGATGTGGCTAGGCAATCTGCATGACAAACGTATGCAAATTCCTCAGCAGCAAGCTGCACAACTGACAAAAGGTCTCTCTTCCAGAGACCTGCAGAATGCAGACCTGAACAGTGGTCTAAAGGCTGCCTGCCTGCGCAGGCAGCCGCGCGGATCCTCACAGTACCCCCCCTCTAGGGTCGGATTCCAGACGAGCCTCTAACCTGATATCTGCAAAAGACTCCACCTGAAAACTCATGAAGGTCAGGACAGCCCGACAAGGCCCAATTCCAGAGTCAGCCCGCCCGAAACCGACCTCATCGGAAGGAGAAGCCACCGAAACATGCCCATCAGTACCGCAAGTCTCAGTGTAACACCCATCAGGACTGTGAATGCCAGGGAAGAAGCCATCGACACCCACCGAGCCATGCCCACCACCTTCCAAGGACCGTCCAAAAATACCAAACCTGCCACAATACCCATTCGAAGTGTCCCTTTCCACAAAGCACCCACTGCTGATCTCATCCAAGGTACCAGGAAATATTTCTCCCAGGATCTCCCAGAACACTTTGAAGCTCCGCAGAGATCCCAGGAGGGCAGAACGATCACCAGGCTCACACGGAGAACTATCAAGAACCCCTATGGAACCAATGACAATTCCGGATTCAAAATTACCAGGACAAGCATCAAGACCAGGGCCTTCAGGGACCACCTCTGGGCATGCAGGCAGGCAGGCAACATCAGAACAGGTTTCCACCGAGGAAGCATCTGAGCAGGCTGGCAACCGAGACACACTTGGGCTTTCTGGGTCACAGAACACATCGGGGTACACTAGCCCAAGGGAAACCTCAGGACACGTCGAGGAACTGCCAACCTCAGAGTCTGTCACGATAAGACCAAAACCAGAACCGGGCAGAGAATCATCACGAGTAGTGGTCACAAGCACTGGACTTACAAAAGAAGGCTTGGACTCAAACCTAAAAATCTCTGTGACAAAAATATCATGATTGACTACATATGAGTGAAGCTCCACCAGAGCTGCAAAGGTAGTCATCACAACAGCAATGCCTACTGAAGTGGGCAACACCTCAGAAGGACTTGGGGGGCAGGAGACATCTCCTACAAGTTCTGCACCCTTTGGGAGGAACTCGGAGGTCTCCAGGACATCAGACAAGACCTCAGGAACATCATTTTTTTTCAAGTTTTCTGAGAAGGATTCTGAACTATCCATGTTACAGGGCAAAACTGGAACTTTATTTTGTGGACAGGGCAGATGTCCCAGGGAAGGTTCCACCATAAACTGAGGCTGGATTTCATCATCATGAGCGGAACGTACAGGAATATTTACTAGAACACACACTGACTCCCCAACTTTAATCTCACTGCACTCAGAATTCTGCGTAGCAGTCAAACTAGCTTGCAACTCCAAAACGGCAGAAAAACAGGTGAGTATAGTAGCAATGCCTAGACGAGCCTCTAGGGACACTGCAGGAGACTCTAAACAAGGCCATATTAACTCATCCAGAGTACAGGGTGCAGAATCAGCATTTTCCTCAGAACAAGAAAGGGACTCACAAATGTCAGTGCGAGTGGAGATCATGTTTTCATTCATGGTACAGGGCAGATTCAGAGAAAGCTTCTCTGGGCAAGGCAAAGAAGCTTCAGCATCAGATTTGCAAAACCGAAGCGCTGTCTCACTCTTAGATTCGGCTAACAATGTCAAATCCGAGGAGTCAGAACGCAAAACTTGCGAATCAAAAATCGCTTTAGGTTGTGAAACTGACGCTTCCATAGCGCAAACCTCTGCGATCTGCGGGGCAGACTGTAAGGCGTTCAGGACAGAAACACTGGAGCAACTGTCACCAGGCAACGGGCCCTTACAGGTGTGAACAGGGTGAGAAATAGCGACAACATCAGAAAAAACTTTATTAGACATATCAATTTTACTTTTGATGCTGCATAATTTAGGAATTTTCCCCATAGCAGGATCACAGATGGAAGATCTTAAAGATCTGTCTCTAAATGACAAGGTGTCCCACACATCCTTGAGAAAACTGGCACATTCATGCTGATCACAATCTGCAGGAACATCAGAGAAACAGGCATCAGATCGCAGAGATTCAAACTGCACGCAGTCAGGAGAGAATCCTCCAGGATTCGCACAGGAATCAACCACAGTGGCACACCCACTCATTTCAGATCGCACAATGTCACGACTCACATGCTTTACCCCAGAAAGGAAGGAACAATCATCCGACAACGATGTCTCTTTATTGGAATCAATTGATTGGTGTGTGTGCAACTCATCCAAAATTGTCTGCCATACATACAACACTGGATCCACAAAACACCTGTCACACTCATCAGAATCTATCAAATTGTACACGGAATTGAGACAATCATTCAAGACATCTTCGCTTTTTGCGATGTAAAAATCGCAAAAGGCTTTCCAATCAAAATCAAATTCCTCCATCAAGGCCCCAATGTCCCATGAGGCAAATGGAGGTTCAAACAGGCCAGTATCCAGATAATCTCCATATGGGTGGAGTTCAGGAACAAGAACAGCTTTTTTAACTGCTTTAATATAGTGTGCGATCCTACCTATAATAGGATCCACATAAGCTTTGGATTGGGGCAAAAAACCCGGAACAACATCATTGTAAACATCATTATCATACTGAATGGTTTTGCACATTTCAGACTTGACATAAATAACCTCTTTATTTGTGGTTGATATGGGCAACGAATCTTTTGGCTGACAAGCCAAATCAGCAGATTGGCCTGCAAGCACCAATTCATTAACATATGGTAATGACACAGAAATGTTGCATAACCTAATCTGATCAGCGTCATGCACTGCAGGAAAAAAACTCATAGAAATAACCTGGCAGGGGAATTCCAAGCTTACGAGAAAATACATTACTCAGAAATCTGCGAGGGTTATGTCTCAGATTTTTGTGTCTGGCATACTCATCTGCCCACACGAACAGATCCCCTTGGAAAAGATTGTAAGCAATCTGACCACTCCAAGTGGAAATATTGGTGGCCTGAAATTCAGGATTTGCCAAGAATCTGAAACATTCTGTTATAAACTCATCTCTGGTTTCAGAGTCCAGTATCTTAAACCTCTTAAAGACACAGGAGCCATATTTGACCAAATCGTACAAATCGGAAATTCCCTCTACACTGGGGATTTCGGTTTGGCTGGTCATACTGTAACGATTGTGGAATTCTCTCCGTGATCAGCGCACAAGACGTGCGCTGACACTGCGGAAATCCTCCACAAGCGTATAATTTGCGAGAACCCAGCAAAAGGTGCAATGCACCTGTAGAGGGAAATTCCTGTCGACGGGGAACTGTGGAGTGCAGAGGAACAGCTCCTCTGCCCTGCCACACACGCCAGACAGGAATTGCACGAAGGGAAGAAACACAGGGCAAGATAGCCCTGATAGAGAGAGATCAAAGCGACAGAGGGTATGCGTGTTCACCAAACTAGTCGGCACCCTGCGACGATGAACACACAACCATGAAGACAAAGTGAGAAGGCAATCGCCAGAGATGAGCACAGATGAGGAATGTATGTATGTCCACCAATCTAGCCGCCACCTGCGACGGCAGACACACAACAAGGAAACCAAGTGAGAACGCAATCGCCTGAGAAGCGATTGCAAATGAGATTGAGCAAAGGGACAGATTGTATGTGTGTGCACCAAACTAGTCGCCAACCCGCGACGGTGCATACACAACAGCAGATATGAAGTAGGAACGCAATCGCGAGAGAGGCAATTGCCAGGGGTGACACAAGGCTACAGCAAGGCAGAACACGAGAGTAGCAAAGACACAGCAAATCATACAATGAGGAGATAAGGAAAATAACAAACGCTAGCTAAAAGCGAACACCGCACTCATTCGCAACAGTGCACGTGTTTATGCGCGGTCTCCACGTGATAAGCACAATAGAGACAAGCATGCCTAACTAACCACCGACAGACAAACATAAAACAGAGGACGCGAGCGCTTGCTTAACGGTTACCTCACCGAGCCTCCAGCAAGCGTTCGTACAAGACAAAACAGATACACGAAAACAGAAATACGTAAGAGATATGATCCACTGCTCTTTCCGCCAGAGCGAGTGCGATCCAAGTATAGTAACAATAGAACAGAAGGGCCTACCAGTAACAACCGCTGCTCTGGTAGCACCCCACAGACAGACATAACAGGAAATACAAATAATGCAATCCTAACTGCACTAGGGAAACCTGCCTAGTGCAGTCCCAGGAATTACTCTAAGCTAATCTTCAAACAATGAGCAAGGCTGACACTCTCCGGAGTGTTTCACAGGAACTAACCCTTATGACCAGCAACTTACTGTGGGAAACATAGCTCTTTATAGAGCAAGCCCACAAAGGATGTGGCTAGGCAATCTGCATGACAAACGTATGCAAATTCCTCAGCAGCAAGCTGCACAACTGACAGAAGGTCTCTCTTCCAGAGACCTGCAGAATGCAGACCTGAACAGTGGTCAAAAGGCTGCCTGCCTGCGCAGGCAGCCGCGCGGATCCTCACAGAGACCTTCCGAAAATTTGTGGCCATTGGGACACCACAGTGGAAGATACCAGGCCGCAATTATTTCTCAAAAAAGGCGATACCCAAACTGTACCATGAAGTTGAAAGGCAAGTGGTGTCATCTTTGGCACACAGCGTTGGGTCAAGGGTCCATCTGACCACGGATGCCTGGTCTGCCAAGCACGGTCAGGGCAGGCACATTACTTACACAGGCCATTGGGTCAACCTGGTGACCGCTGGCAAGCAGGGAGTATGTGGCTGTGCAGCGGACCTAGTTGTGACACCTCCACGGCTTGCAGGCAGGCCTCCTGCCACCTCCTCTCCTCCTCCTCCTCCTGCTACACCCCCTTTCCACTGCTGTCATCCTCCTCCTTGGCTGAGTGGCAGTTCAACTCTACTGGTGCTGCGATCTCCTCTCCAGCTACACAGCCCCAGCTCCTATGCTGCATGCCAGGTACGATGGTGTCACGCCATCTTAGACATGTCTTGCTTCAAAGCGGAGAGTCACACTGGAGCAGCTCTCCTGGCTGCTCTTAACAAGCAGGTGGATCAGTGGCTGACCCCGCACCAACTGGAGATTGGCAACATGATGTGTGACAATGGCAGCAATCTCATTTCGGCTTTGAATTTGGGAAAGTTGACACATGTACCCTGCATGACACATGTGCTGAATCTAATAATTCAGAGATTTTGGTGTAAGTACCCAGGCATACAGGATGTTCTGAAGCAGTCCAGGAAGTTGTGTCGGCATTTCAGGCGGTCTTACACGGCCATGGCACGCTTGGCCGATATTCAGTGGAGAAAGAACTTGCCTTTGAGACTCTTGATTTGGGATAGCCTGACTTGCTGGAATTCAACCCTCCTTATGTTTAACCGTCTGCTACAACAGGAGAAAGCCGTCAACCAGTATCTCTACAACTACAGTAGAAGGACATACACTGGGGAGTACTGGACACTCATGCGAAATGCCTGCAGGCTCATGCGTGATATCGTGGTGATAGACAGACCCCCATCCAGTGTCCCCCTGAGGGTTAAGCCCCCTCCATGCCCTTGTGCATTGTTTTAAAGTCTCACTTGTATGCTGACGTTAGTCCTGGCCTCCTACGGTCCTAGCTGGTCTTCCGCGGTACCGCAAGCGCCAGTATCATGTGGCACTGGCCTATGTGTGACGTCACATGCGCCAAGCCATGTGGTACTGGCGTTCATGGTGACAGCAACGACCAGAGGAGGCCAGGACTCACACCAGTAGACAGGTGAAACATACAGCACTGGAAGGGGGGCACTTTACACTTGGGGGGGGGGGGGTAACAGGTGGTAGCAGGACGATTTGCAATACATTCTGAAATCTATTGCAAATCGCTGGACCGTGTATGGCCAGATCAGCCATTAGATAGATCCCCATCTGATCAAATCTGATCAGAGAGGGATCTACTGTATCTAAAGGTGGCCACTAACAGTCCAATTTCTAGCGAAAAATCTTTTGAGCAATCAGAAATTCTAATCGAATTGGTTGTAAATAATCTCCATTGATGGGCACAATCGATTACAAACGATTATAAAAATAGTCGTCCGATTGGATTTTGGGTCAAACTAAAATTTGGATTTTCTTGTTGGTTGTGATCGATAGGAAGCAAAGATTGGTTCGTTGATGGTATAGTGAAGGTTTTTTCTTCCAATCAGAATTATCTGCTCGTTTAAACAAATTTTCACTAGAAATTGGATTGTTGGTGGCCACTAATGATCCAATCTTTTTCTTCCAAACTTACCATTTCTATGTAATATAAGGGAACAGCCTAAATTATTCATTCATTATATTCACTCAATTTACCCTTATAATACATATATTTGGTAAAGTTGGATAAAAAAGATTGGATCATTAGTGGCCAGCTTTCCAGAGGCCCCCCTGCTGTGTAACTTTGGAGAATAAAAGTTTCAAGAGAAAACAAATGGGAGGCTAACTTCTTGCACTGAACACAAATGTGTTATATTTTGTGTATGTTTAGTCTAGATATAATTTTTGTATCACACCTATTAATATCTTATAGTGGATAGATAGTGGAAGAAAGAAAGGGAACTTTTGTAGGTAATGCTTTCACTTGACTAGCTTTCAGAAACAATATATTGAGAAGTTTCTTCGGTACTTTTTTCAGAGATGATGTTATAGAAATAACTGAAAAGTCATAAAGTTATGCACACACACAAGTACAGTTTGTGTAGGAGAGATTTTGCGCCAGTTGGCCGATACTGATGTATATGAGAATATTACTTATGATCCTGTTTTGATGATACGGGTTAAAATTGACGTCATGTTAAATTTAGCATTAAAAATAGGTGTCATAGATACTAGTTAATTCAAATATCTTAGATAGGATTATCCAGTTACCTCGACTCTATACATTCTACCCAAGATCCACAAGAGGCTGGACAGCCCTCCAGACAGGCCCATTGTTGGGGTGGGGTCACTTTTTGTACCCATCGCCAACTTTTTGGATGGTCTGTTACAGCCTCTTGTACAAGCTGTACCTTCCTATCTACAAGATACCACTATGTTTTTAGACAAATTGCATGCCCTTGAGCCCAGTGGTGATACTTTGTTGCCGCTTACATTGGACGTTTAGAGCCTCTATACCTCCATCCCTCATGATGGAGTTGTAGAGGCAATTGATTGGTTTATCATGGCGACTTAAGTTTGCTGATTTACAAAGAAACTTTGTCATTTCTTTGCTTGAGATTGTCCTCAAATTCAAATATTTTATATTTGTTGGAAAATTTTATATGCAGAAATGGGGGACAGCCATGGGCTGGAATGTGGTCCCCTCCTATGCAAATCTGGCCCTATACGAGGCAGCTTTTGTTTACACCAATCCACTGTTCCACCAACATGTATTATGTTGGTGGTGATTTATTGATGACATCTTTTGCATATGGAAGGGGCCACATGGTATTCACCTGGGTTTTGTGTCACAGCTACATGGGGTATGTCCCTTTATTCGGTTGAATTTGCATAGTGATTGCAAGACCATTGCATTTCTGGACATACAGGTGACTATCGTTTATGATGGGTTTTTGACCAATCTGCTTGTTAAATCTACAGACAGAAATTCGGTCTTGCACTATGATTGTTTTTATCCCACCTTCACAAAAGATAGTATACTGTTGGGCAGTTATTGAGGGTTGTTATAATAGTGAATGATGAGTCTACTAGGGTGACACGTGAACAGGAGATGCTGAACAAATTCTATGCCTAGGGTTACCTGGAACATGCTTTTCAGGCTAGGACAGGGGTGTCAAACTCAAATACAAAGTTGTCCAAAATTGAACACTGGGACCAAGTCACAGGCCAACCTCAAAGTCTACTGGCCACCTTCCTCCCTTATAATGTTCCCAGGTGGCCCCCAATCCCTCCCCTATACAGTTCCCTGGTGTTCAGTGCTTTCCCCTCCCTTCCCCATATGGATTTTCTGGCGATCTAGGGCTTCATCTCCAGTGTAGCTTCCCTGGTGGTCTAGAATGATCCAAACATAATGCAAAATGGGGAAACCACTTGAGGACCAAATTTAATGTCTCTGAGGGACAGATTTGGTCCGCGGGCCAGAGTTTGACATGAATGGGCTAGGACAAGTAGAGACGTAAGGAAGACTGGCCCCAGGATACCGTTTGTGTCTATGTACAGTGCATGTAGTGAATTTATTTCTAGATCTATACGCGGGAACAGGCATATTCTCAGTGACGGTCTCCTGTCTGTCCCAGAATTGAGATACCTTCATGTATTGATGCCCATACTACACAGGCAAGACCACACAGCGTCTTAAAGATCGTATACTGTCTCACAAGTCCAATATCCGCAACCCCAATGTGGAACATTTTTTAATTATTGTAGACATTTGGTCTCGGTCTCGCTCAAGGTCACGGTCATTAATGGGGTGCCGGCTAATTGGAGAAGTAGCAAAAAGAATCAGGCCCTGTTGAGGCAGGAGGCATTTTGGATAAGGAAGCTGAGAACCCTGGGGAGGAGTATGACTTAAGTTTTATGTGTTTAAATCGCATTTGGCAGAATCATTTGTTGTATTAGTTGACCACCCCCATTTTGCACTATTTGCCTGGAGCTCCCCCCAATGACGTTATGTCTGCAGGACATCATGGGCATTGCATTCCAGCTTGCCTTGTGTGCTCCACTGATGGTTCCTGGCAGTAGGCGTATATTTTAATACACGCCGGGAGGGTGAGGATGATGTTGGCTGCACCTGGTGTTCTATTGGTCGCCACTCCGCTGCTCCTCACTTTGTTTATAGTGAGGATGTGGAAGTTGTATGTGTTTATCATGTACCTTATTCTGCTGGCAAGGTAGGGGCGATTTTTGCACATAGGGTTCATTTACATTTTATCTCTGCACTCTCCCATCACGTCCACTTTGAGTTTCCTCCCACCTTGGTGGGTGTATATTTAAAGGGTGTGTGGTTTTGCATGTATTGAAAGGGAAAGAACTCCCAAAACAACGGTCTGTCACTGATGCTTCTTCTGTACTAAGGAAACAAGGGGCTTGATTCACAAAGCGGTGCTAACTGTTAGCACGCTTGTGAAAAGCCCCATAGCATGCCTAAACATAGTTTGTGTGCGCTAATTAGCTAAGTTTCTCGTTCGCACGCTAAGTTTAGCGCTGCCCAGTGCGCGCGAAACAACGAAAACGTTGGGTACGACGTTTAGGGCACCGTTTTGGGTGCATCGGGTGCGCCATTTTCGTCGCACCGGTTTTGCGTGCACCAGACAGCGCTAAACGTAGCGCGCGAATGCGAAACTTATCGCGCAAACTGATTTACCTTGGTGCGTGCTAATTACTTAGCACCCTAGTTAGCACTCCCAAAGTCTTTAGGCGTGCTAACTAGGTTAGCACCGATTTGTGCATCAGGCCCAAGGTGGACCTTCCTGGCCCCCAGTGGCTGTAGGGAGTGAGGGGGCAGTTGTTATACAGTAGCTCAGGCTAGTTTGGACTGGCTCATTCTGCTATTTGGATGCAGGATCTGTTATTTTTGCTAAGGAAAAAGCATTGTCTTCATCCTCCATTTTGCAGAGATGGAATATTCTCTCTTGCCTGTAATCACATGAGACAGACTTTCCTTCCAATTAGAATGTTCAGCTGTTTCCTGGAACTTGTGTAACTCGTGTTTATTATTTCTAATCACTGTAACACGAGATGAAAACACGGCTGGCTCAATTAGACTAATCATTTGCAGATGTATAATATCCTTGTGAGTATCGCTTCATTGGATTGGAATTCTCCAGTACTGGCTATATAAACCTCTATTGTATTCCGAGCGCTGCATGAAATAAACTTCACTCTGAACAACAGATTCTTTTATTTCCATGAGGCTGTTTTCACACTTGTGTTTTGTAAAAAATTACAAACATATAACCCTGCAGCAGTGTGTGCCAACAGGGTCATATGCATAGCGCCGCCCCTGCTCAGTGACGTACTTCCTGCACTGCGCTCCACCGTTCTTACTACATTGTCCATTGACTTTTCATTACTCCAAGTGCTGTGTGTTAAGTATGGTGCTTATTAGGCCTGAACGATTTTAGGAAAAAATTGAATTGAGCGATTTCTGTCCGAAATTGCGATTTTGATTCGATTCACGATTTCCTTCAAATCAGGCTGTCTTTCCTTGTTCCCCTTTTCCTCTTCATGCCTCCTCTGGGTCTCTCTCTTGCCCCCTTTGTGTTTCTGTGCCCACTCTGTTTCTCTCTGTGCCCCCTCTGTGTCTCTCTTTGTGCCCCCTCTGTGTCGCCTGTGTCTCTCTCTGTGTCCACTCTGTGTCTCTCTGCCTCCTTTGTCCCCCAAGCTGCATCAGTTCTGGACATAGCTTCCAGTACGAGTCCAGCGATGCCCGTCTATCCACTTCACCTCCTGCAGGCTCTAATGCACAGAATACTTCCTGTATGTCATGTGACATACAGGAACCCAGAGTTTTGCCATGCACAAGAGCCGGCAAAGGGCGATAGAGAGAAGGTATGTCCAACTCTGTGGGCCGCACGCACTGGGACTTTGGGAAAGTTTGAAGGTGCTTGTTCAGACTTCCTCATGTGGAAATGACATGATTGCGATATTCGCCACTTTAACGATTCTGAAATTGTGATCTTGGTGATCACGATTTCGATTTAAATTTGATTTATCTTTCAGGCCTAGGAAAGAAGGGGTTGCCGTATATGGATGTTACACATGGAAGAGGGGGCTGCACAATGAATGGGAGGGGCTCTGCTGCACAGGAAGGGGAGCCCCAACAAACTTGGCCTAGGGGCAGAAAAGGTATAAATCTGGCCTTGAGGGTGTTAACCCTTTACAATCCAATTAATTGATCACCAATGCTCCCCCATCCCCAGCAATTACTTTTTTCCACTGAGGTGGCTGATCGCGGAGTGGTGCTGCAGGGGCGGCCGGTAGGGTCTCTACCTCCTTGCACTAGTGTGAGGAGGCAACCCGTTTATCAGTGGAGGGCGGGGCCTGCTCTAGCATTATAGGAGAAAAGTAATTTATGGCTCATTTTACTCTGGAAAAAATGTACTTCTTATTTGTATATGTTTGCACCTATTTTACATTTTAGTTTTTCGCTGTAGTGCCCCTTTAAGTTAAAATAGAGAGGTAGCCGTGAACAGTGACAGATGCTGCTTCGGACTTGCCGTCCTTTTTCAAGCTGTATCGGCTCTCTCTGAGAGAAAGAACCTGTAAGGAAAATGTAGCCAAGCCCAATCGGGTCCGCTCTATTGCGCATCGCGCCTGTGCAGTACAGCGGTCCCGATTGGGCTCGGCAATTTCCGCTGGAGCCAGAGGGGGAAGATGGTACTGCGCCTGCGTGGATCTCGGAGGTAAATAGTGCTGCAGACGCTACTGCACCTGCGCGCATCCGCCGAGAACCTTGTTGGGAAATTTTGGGGGGTTGTCAGGGGATTGCGGCTATAAGGGAGGACGGGGGAAGCCTCTGCATCCTAATCCAGAGATAAGTACATAGGGACACTTTTTGCTCTCTTTATAAAATGGATCAATTGCCCATAGCCAACCAACTAGAAACCAGAGGAAGTTCATCCAGTCACAGAGGAACTGTAACGACATATAGTAAATGGCTAAATTCTATTTGATCCTCTAAATTTCCCTCATTAGGGCCCATTCACACTAGAGTGTTTTGTCGCGATTTCGGGAAAAAGGCTCAAACGCTAGCACTTTTTAAAAGCGCTAGTGTAATAAAACCCTATGGGCCCGTTCTTACTTGGGCGATTTGCGGTAAACGCTGCAAATCGCCCAAATCGCGAAATGCAAACACGTCGCCTGCACCATTTTCAGGCGATTTCCAGTCGATCGCGTTTCAGTGCTATAGAAGTGCTAAACGCGATCGCGGAAAAATCGGCGCAGTGTTCAGTGATTTTTTTCCGTGTGAAATCGCGGAAAAATCACTCCCGCAAAACGCCTGAAAAAATCGCCGTAGTGTAAATGGGCCCTAAATGTTTTTGGTGTTCAAAAATACTTTCCCACATGCAGTTTCCCCGCAAAGGCCATGTCAGTGTATGAGCTTATCGGTACTGAGCATGTGTAAGTACAGTAAGCTTCACGAATGCCCAGTAGAATGAAGTGAAATGCCATGTACAAGTGAACTTAAGCTCAAATTTGAGTCAAATAGGCAAAGATGGTCCATACAATGGATCTGTGGGCTGAAGGAGGGTCCGGAAACCTCTGTAATTTATTTTTAAGGTCACTGACCTAAGATTCTTTACGCCTTTTCCTAAACTAACTGTTTAGTTAAAGTGAACCTGCGGACTAAAAATCTACTCGGCAGAACTGAAAAGGCTTGGTGTTTCTTTAACAGTTTCACAGCATCAGAACTTTGTTTTTCTTACCAAAGCATCATTTTTAGCTGCATTTTTAGCTAAGCTCCACCCATCAAAGAAAAAAAAAGGATAGGATTTCCTATGTTGTTAATCACATTGCCTAGCAACTGGGAGAGGTGCTCAGGACACAGGACAGTTGTGTCACCTCCTTTCAACCAAAAAGATGGCTGCCATCATGAAATCAAACATTTGCCTGTTCTTTTAAAACAGGGTGGGTAAGAGATTATATTACCTATTTTAATGAACATAACGAATGTAACTTAATGACAGTATGTTTGTTTAGGCTGAAGTTCCTCTTTAACTGTCTCTTTGTAATTTCTCCTTCCTCCTTTATGCTGGGTACACCTGATACATTTTTCCGCTCGATAGATGGATTTGATAGATAATTCCCGTCATGTCTGATATTCCTTCTGATCGATTCTGCGTTCAATTTCTCATAAAGTGATTGGAAAAAGTTAAGAAAAAAGAGCGTAAGATAAGAGAACCGAGCGCAGAATCGAAAGGAAAAAACGAACGGGTGGAAAATCGAGCGGAAAAAACTTATCGTGTGTATTAGGCATTACCTCTTTTTTTAGGGGGATGGGGGGAGGGAGGGTTGTTATCAGAGTCTGTTCGATGGCTAGTTTGCAAACTTCTAAAAATGAAGTTGATCTCCTTGTATGTCCTTGTGGGTGTTCTGCTCTTAAAGTGGATCCGAGATAAACTTTTACTCATTGCATAATTGTGTCCCTTTCCTATAGTTTAGAGGGCATTCCTCAAGCCCAATACTTTTTTGTTTTAGTTTTTAATACTTTAATTCCCTATAAACTAAACAAGCCTCGCCCACAGCTTTTCAAAGTGCCAAGGCATTTTCAGACAATAGCAAGGGCTTATAGGAGCTCAGTCTGGGCAGGAGGAGGGGGAGGTGTTACTAGCCATTGATTTCAGAGGCAGAGGGGAGGAGGGAGAAGGAGAGGGGACTGAAGAAAGCTGATAGCATCTCCAGCCCTTATGCTGGGAATACACGTTTCGTTTTTGCCTTCGTTTAAACCTTCGTTTCGATTGTGCCTTTTGTCCTTTTCGATCCCGAAATAATCGATCGTATGGTTAATATCACCACCCACGGTTTCGGGGTTTTTTTCGATTCTGATGGTTTCGTTTTTCCAATGATCGAAGGCTGCAAAGAAACGAAACGTAGTACAGGGACGGACGGCATAAACAAATATATAATCGATCTGAACAGCCATCAAGCCTACCAATGGCTCGATTAGATGGATAAAGAGAGATAATATCAAACATGTTCGATCACTAGTCGTTCGTTTTTGGGGTCTATTAATCGAAACTATAATGAGATTATGACTATTTTCACATACGTTTTCAACACTCGATTCGTTTACCGAACGAATCGAAGGCTAAAACGAAGGCAAAAACGAAACGTGTATTCCCAGCATTAGCCTGTGACAATATGACTAAACAAACATGGCTGCCCTCATTGTATCACAGGAATAAATAATCATATTCTGTTGAAGCTGTTTGCAGCTAGATTTGCTGTGTAAACTATCTAAGCTTTAGATAAGATATATAGACAAGTTACTTGTTATAGTTAGTTTTTCATCTCGGATTAATTATTCTGACAGTCATTTGCATCTACCTGACAATAACAAAGGGTGGAGGCACCTGGTGTAGATAAAATCTTAAAAAGGAGAGGCAGTGTTTCTCTTACCTCTGCTGAAGAACTAGGCCAGTCTTATGCTGGGAATACGTGATGAGTTTTTTGGCAGATACTGTAGATGGCTCGATAGATAATTTCCAACAGGTCTGATCTGATTTCGGTTGTTTTTCATGTTGAATTTCTCATAGATGTGAATGGAAATTGATCGGAAGAACATCCGGGAAATCGATCTGCCAGTAAATCTGCCGTAAAACTCATTGACTATTTCCAGCATTAAGCCTCATACGCACGCTTAACATTAAGTCAACTGAGGCACCCAATAACCACGGTCTCAGACGATAATCAGGTGTGTGTAGGGCAGCTGTTGACCTCCAACCTGCAAGCGATCCACCGGCCGGATCTACTCACCCCCAGCAACACCGATCCCATTGTTCGCGTTGCTCTCCTGCCCATCACATAATGGTCACACTCTGCTCGTAGCACCACCGCATCCCCCCACATAGCAACACACAGCTAAATGTACTTCCTGAACAGCAGTACACCTCACTTGCTACAGATCCTTACTGCACAGCCCAGTCTGTATGGCTTCCACACTTGAATTCCAATGAAGTAAGTTGACCAGCAGTGAAGATTTTCAATTCGCTGTTTTATTCACAAAGATAGTGAATACATATGGCCTCAATTCACAGAGTTTTATCAAACACTTTATCAAACGTTTGATAAACGTTTGATAAATTACCTCATGGGTAAAATCTAATTTTGAATTCACTAAGGTGTTATATATTTATCGAATGTTTTACCGATAAAACGTTCAACAAATATATAACACCTTAGTGAGATTTTACCCATGAGGTAAATTATCAAACGTTTGATAAAGTGTTTGATAAACGTTTGATAATGCTCCATGAATTGAGGCCATTGCCTTACCCAGTGTTGAAATCAGGTGTAAATATAGCTCTAAGATGTATAAAGCTCTCAGATGCTCACAGCGCTGTAGGGCACACTTGGAAGTGGGTGTGCCTACATTACAGCTGGGCAGAAAAAGCACAACGGACAGTTGCCGTTTCGAGCGGTCTCCCGCTCTTTGTCTAGTGCAGTGACATAATGCTTACTGAATTCCCAACACCTTATATACCACCCTTCCTATCCTAACAACCAATCAAATAACAGGTGGACCGCATGGAGAGCTAGGCAAGTGTGTGGATGGCCCTCCCTCCACAGTGTGGGACCAGCCTCTACTCCCTACAACACCCAATCAGCTGTAAATCACCGCATACCCGGAAGTGTGAGATCACCTGATCTCACAGATGATATTCACGCCGTTCGTCGCCATGCATACATGCGTACTTTTTACAATAGTCCCAGTAACGCGTACAAATGATGACAAACGCAGAGTAAAGCATGCATGGGGGACATGCGTGCTTTACTCTGGGTATTTCACTTTTTGGTATGGCGGAGGTACACGTTGGATTTACGCGTCCGCTATCTGTTTTGCATACTTTATTACATATTTTTTACTTATTGTTATGGTGGAGTTTCGCGTTAAATGTATGCGTCCACCATACTTTTTATTCTTTACTGGGACTATTGTACGCATTAAAAGTATGCATGTACGCATGACGTGAGCGACATGAATATCATGTGTGAGGTCAGGTGATCTCACACTTCCAGGTATGCGGCCATTTACAGCTGATTGGGAGTTGCAGGGAGTAGAGGCTGGTCCCACAGGAGGAGCGCTCTGCACATGCTCAGACTGACCGTGACTGGCTGAAGTTACAGGACCCGGTACCGAAGAGGGAGAAGACCGAGGATGGCGGCGTAGGAGCGATACGTGCAGATGGGGCTGGAGGAAGCCACAGGTGTGTTTAAAACTTGTACTTTGTCTCATCTTTGGTACTGTTTAAAGCGGTATTAAACTCTGACATAATATTCAATAAAAAAAATTACAAGTTCCCAAAGTATAGTTTATTTGCACTGAAAGCTGCCATTGCATTTTATTCATAGCTACAGTCTTTATATATTGTAATGTATCCCGTGATTATTTGTGAGCTGACTGCTGATCTGCACATGTTAGAAGGAGTTTCAGCACTGCCAGGGAATGTTTACCTTCCTCTTTTGCTACAATTAAGTAAACACAAGATAATGTTATCACCAGTTCGGATTCGGATCTCACTGCAGGGAGCTTTCTATTGAAAAAGTAAGTCCTGTGTTTAACCATTTAAATGCTGTTCTGCTAAAAAAAAATGTGGTAGTATATTATACATATACTGTAAATAATCTTTTAGAGCAAATAAGAAATGCTGGGTTTCATACCGATTTAAAGCACTGTAAAGGTGCTAATACAATCATCAGTTTTTCCGTTCTAATCAATGCAGATTCTATTCATCTGCTGGAAATTTAATCCTCAAAATGTCAGATCGAAAGTATTCATCGGATATGGCAGACAATTTAGGTCAATCGGGGGCGGGGCGAGGGCATTGGTAGATCAATGGCGCATAGCATTGCACTGCATGGAACAGTGCAGTGCTATGGTTTGGTCGATTTTCAAAAGATTTCCTGCTGGAATTGGAAATTGATGTGCAGTGCATGGTAAAAAGGAATCAATCGTTTTGGAACATTGGGTGGAATTGTGTGGCCAGCTTAAAAAAAGATATATAAAAAAAAAATTCCAATCAGACTGGCCGAGTACTTCAGGAGAGGTAAGGTGCGTGCGCACCTTTGATGGTTGTTGCTCATCAGGGATCAGGATCAGGACAATGCCGGGCTGGGCTGCACACACGTGTCAGCTGTGTGGCTATGCGGGGGGTGGGATTTGTGGGGGACGATGGATAGACGACAAGCCGCGCATGGTTGGGGTCACACGGCAGGTGGGGGTGCAATCCGAACAATGGGATTGGTAGGGAATCGGCGTAGCCGGGGGTGAGTACATTCGTCCGGTGGATCACTTGGGGGTCGGGGGCTGCCATACACATGCTTGCTTATCGACTGAGGTGGTCGTTTTGGGCCACCTCAGATGACTTAAGTTAGGCGGGTAAAGGGTACCTGAGATGAAAAGAAAAACAAAATTCATACATACTTGGAACTTCCTCCAGCCTCCTTTGGCCTGATTGCTCCCACTGTGCTGTCCTCCGCCTCCTCAATCTTCCGTAAGGGTTCCCGGTGTCTTCAGCCAGTTGGGGCTTACTGTGCATGCGCAGTGTGGCTGCGCACTCCTGCCACGCTGCACTCCCGTCGCTGGGAGGTTTCTGCGCCTGCGCAGGTGAAGAACTCTCCTGACCACGGTAGCGACACGAGGGAGTGTGCACAGCCGCACTGAGCATGTGCTGACTGGCCCCAGGCATCTATGAATTTTTTTATTTTCATCTCAGGTACACTTTAAAGGCAGCCATACATCTAGCGATGATGCGCAGATTCGACCAAGAGACAAATCTCTCTCGAATCTAATCTGATTAGAGAGAGATCTGTCAGCTGCCCATACACTGCAGGCCGATTCCCGATCAATTTCATGCTGAAATTGATCCGGAATCGGCCTTGTGCGCCGCATCCACCACCCCGACGATGTCCCTTAATGAAAAAATGTCCCGTGCTCTCTGGTAGCCCAGTAGATCAGCCCAGGGGTTTGATGTTAGCAGGCTGCACTGTTTTCCAGACTCCAGTGCTCAGGCAGGTCGATGATCCTTTGAGCAATGTCCCCTTAAAGCGGAACTGAAGTTCATTTTAAAACAAACAGTTTCACTTACCTGGGATTTCCTTAAGCCCCCAGCAGCCGTCCAGTCCCGCGCCGGTCCTCCACGATACTCCATTCCCCCGCCCCCGCTCCGTTTTGTTCCTCGACTTGTAAGTCGAAGTTTGCACGGCTCTGCCAAGCTTATCCTTTTTACACGTTCCCATCTGCAATAGCGCTATTGCGGACTGGAACGCAAAGAAGGATACGCTTGGCCAGAGCTGCGCAGGCGCAGTGGCCCGGCGGCAAACCCAAAAGTAGCTGGCGGCGGGAGAGCGGAGTATCGTGGTGGACCGGCGTGGGACAGGATGGCTGCTGGGGGCTTGGGGAAGCCCCAGGTAAGCAAAACTGTTTGTTTTAAAGAGAAACTCCAACCAAGAATTGAACTTTTTCCCAATCAGTAGCTGATACCCCATTTTACATGAGAAAGACAATGATTTTCACAAACAGACCATCAGGGGGCGCTGTGTGACTGATTTTGTGCTGAAACCCCTCCCACAAGAGGCTCTGAATACCGCGGTACTGCTGGCAAACTGCCACAATGTAACAATGTTCAGAGACAGGAAATAGCTGTTATTAGCTGTCTATAACGGAAACAGTAAATTCGGGCGCCTGAGGCTAGTGGACAAATCGGGCGCCGCCATTCACTTCTATAATAAATATCGTTTAATGGGCGCCCGGTAGGAAAAAAGGGCGCCGGAGAAAACTAACGTTTTAAAAGCGGCGCCCGGAGACTTAATGTTTTATTACTGTTTCTCATGATTACACATTATTTAATGATTTATACATGTTTAAATATTATTTTTAAACGAAAACCAGTACAATATTTTTCCCAAACATTATTTTTAAACGAAAAACATTACTTTTTTTTTTTTTTACATTATTTTTAAACGAAAAAAATAACAGGGGGGTCTTAGGTTTAGGCACCAACAGGGGGGTCTTAGGTTTAGGCACCAACAGGGGGTCTTAGGTTTAGGCACCAAAAGGGGGGTCTTAGGTTTAGGCACCAACAGGGGGGTCTTAGGTTTAGGCACCAACAGGGGGGTCTTAGGTTTAGGCACCAACAGGGGGGTCTTAGGTTTAGGCACCAACAGGGGGGTCTTAGGTTTAGGCACTAACAGGGGGGTCTTAGGTTTAGGCACCAACAGGGGGGTCTTAGGTTTAGGCACTAACAGGGGGGTCTAGGGGTTAGGGGTAGGTACAGGGAGGGTTACTTAGGCACCAACAGGGGGGGTCTTAGGTTTAGGCATCAACAGGGGGGTCTAGGGGTTAGGGGTAGGTACAGGGAGGGTTACTTAGTAATTTTTTTTTTAAACGTTATTATGCGTTTCATTATTTAAACGAAAGATTAACGTTTTTACAATTGCCGATTTAATACACATTATTTAATGATTTATAACGTTTAAAAACATTACTTTTAAACGAAATACATTTTTAAACGTACTCCATGTTTATCGTTAAAAACCCGGCGCCCTTTTTTTCCCATCGCCCCTTTTTAACGTACGCGTCTATAACAGACAGAGCAGCTAGAAACAGCTAAATAACCTGCCCACAGTAACAATGTCACCATGTAATAAATGTCAGAATGTTAATCTGGGAGAGGAAAGATTTTACAATGAGCAAACACTGACTAAATCATTTATACATAATTATGGTAAAAAATGAAGCACTTTTTTTACTACATTATTTTCACTGGAGTTCCTCTTTAAAATGAACTTTAGTTCTGCTTTAAACGCACCAATCCAACATGCTCCAGGACTTAAGGGAAAGGGGAACTCTATGGAAAAACAAACAGGAGCACTCTATGGTGCATTAACATGTATTGACCTGCTATATGAAAATAATCTCACTTACAGGATTGAAAATGTGATACAAATGCATGTCACCCATCGAGTGGGTAGGCAGGGAAACCCTCCGTCTGTCTTCCCAGCCATGGCCAACATGGGCGTCTTCCTGGTGGTGAGGATCTTGATTGGCTGCACCAGTGGGCGGGATCCTGCGTTCAGTGTGCCTGAAGCTTCATGACATCATAAACGTAAATGTCATGATGTCATAAACGTTAATGCACCATAACGTGCTCCTCTTTGTTTTTCCATAGAGTTCATCTGTTCTCCAATTCTCTTTAACTTTTACAAGTCATTCAATGTGACTGCAGCGTCATGACGTTATAAATGTAAACGTAATGACATCATAAACGTTAATGCATTATAAAGCGCTCCTGTTGGTTTCTCCATAGAGTTGCCCTGTACTCCAATTCTCTTTAGCTGTGAGGTGTCTTAGTAAATCAATGCCAGAGAGTAATGTGGTCATAATATTTATTTCCATTCCTGCTATATGGTGTATAACACGGTTTGCAGCTAGAGACTCGGTTAACAAATTCAGAAAGTTTTATTTCATAATCTGTAAGCGGAACTACAGTCTGAATGGCAGGATTTACAATTAACCCCTCCCCCCAATTCCTTATTGACTATAAAGTCGTACTGGAACCTGTACTTACAGCATTTGTTGTATTCCCCAAGTAACAGTTACAGTATGTTTTTTGACAGTGTTGTAGTTTTTATCCTTTATTCACTTGTAAGGTATTCTTCTTCCTGACACCTAAATCTACCCCCCCCCCCCCCCACACACACACACACATGTTAATCTTTTCCTGATACCCCACCCCTAATTTTAACCCCTTCCTGATGCCTAACCCCATCATCCACCCCCAACATCCTGATTCTTACACTCCACCCCAAATGTTAACATCTTTCTGATGTCTACCTCTAAACTCTACTCGTACCCCTGATGTTAGTTCCTTTATAATATCTAATTGTAACTCCATCCCTATCTTAATACCATCCTAATACCTAACCATAACCTATAGACATGATGTTAGCTCCTTCTTTATGTCTAACCCTAATTACTAAAGCTCAAGCCCTCTTATCCCTTACGCCAGGGGTTTGCTGGTATCCCTATCCAATAATTTTCAGTGGGCAATGCTTTGGCTATTTAATAGATCGAGCACGACAGTAAAAGTTATCACTTAACACTGCTAACCTGTCTACCCCCCTCACCCCCATATTCGGCTAGTGCAGGCAGCTACCATCTTGCATAATAATGTCATAGCCAGAATATCCAGTTCAGTCAGTAAGCACTTTTTAGCTTTATTTAGGCTATTTTATCTTTCTGCATTGCACACAGAAGCTCACCAGGTTTATCACTTGCACTTATGTGGAAAATGAACACTGGGCAGCCTGGAGACTTCAGCAATTACTTGGTTTAATGACTGATAAAGCTCCAAGAGAACTTAAAACTAAAGCTATTAACCCTTTCAGGCAAAATAAAAAGAAAAGCATTGGTCATCAAGAATGTTGTGATTAATCTATTAGAGGAGAGGGGAAATTCTGACTGTAGTTCTGCTTTAAGGCAGGGATCACACTTGCAGCAAAACAAAATGTACCTGTTTTAACTTTGTTGGTGTGCATCTGCTTTTTACTAAATTCGCATTATTACTTTTCTGCCTGGTTACCATTTCAGTCGGTAAAACGCATGCCTTTCAATGCATAGAAACGTGGTACAATCACATCCCCTGGGGACTAAATTGAGCACAAGTTACAGTCGCCATGGCAGCACAGGATCGTGAGACCCATGTGTCACTGAAGGGCGTGGCTACCGTAGCAAACGCGTTCTTGACATCCAGATGTGGCGCATAAAGTGCAGTGTGTCGCAGCCACACACTACAGGGAGTGTCAGATCTCTCGCTAGGTGATTACCCTCCTACCCCACAAACCGATTTCGGCCATTTTATTGCCATTCTCTTTCAGGTGACCAGTAAAAGTGATGTTGCATATGGCATAGCTATATTTGATGTGTACCTTTTTATGGCACACACAGTGACAGTGGCTTTGGGTGTCACATTTCATCTCCCTTGTTCCTTTATTAATTTTAAAGCTGGAAGCACCATTGCCTTCTATTATACCAAGTATGCAGCACGTCACTATTGTATTGCTTCTGTGCACATAGGCCTACATTCTCTTTATGATTGCCCTATGCGACCACACATACAGTGGTTCTTTATTCTTTACTAGTGCAGAATCACCCAAAAGGCAACCCAGGCAGGTGCCTAGTGGTTATCAGGGCACCCAATTCCCACTTTCTTTGTCTCACCTCAGATTGTCTAAAGCAGTGCTTCTTAACCCTGTCCTCAAGGCCCACCAACTGTGCATGTTTTGTGGAAATCCACAGAGGTAGTTAATCAGCTCCGCTGCAACACTAATTACCCCACCTGTGATTGTGTGTGGTTTCCTGCAAAATATGTCCTGTTGGCGAGCCTTGAGGACAGGGTTGGGGAATATTGGTCTAAAGGGCCACCAGGATGAGCAAAAGCTAATACCTTGCCTTTTAGCCCTATTTCATCTTAATTCATCATTGTTCTTTACACACCCTTCCTTTAAGTAAGGGTTTCCTGTACATAGACGGGTTTCCTGTGCATAGCGTTGTCTTCTAGTCACATAGTGGGGTTCTGTGTTTTTGTTTCCTTCTCATTCTCTTAGTTTTCAACTAGTATTCACTCATTTTTTTTGTACCCTTACAGGACCTGTAATTGTTTGCTTACTACATCCTTGAGAAAGCGTTCCTACACAACCATGAAATGTTGTTATTGGAATTCTTTATGCGTGTACAATAAAGTATTTGTGGAGCAGATGAGCCAGCCTGGCCTTGTATTATAGTGCAGTGTGCAGGGAAAAAAAGCACTAAGTTAATTCATTTTTACATGTAAAAAAAATAGAATTGTGCGCAATTTGAACAGCCCATTGAATAACACAGACTAAGGGTCTGATTCACAAAGCGGTGCTAACAGTTAGCACGCTAGTGAAAAGCCCTTTATCACGCCTAAACTCTTTTTAGGCATGATAAGTTTAGGCGTGATAAGTTTAGGTGTGATAAGTTTAGGTGTGATAAGTTTAGGTGTGATAAGTTTTTAGGCGTGATAAGTTTAAGCACCAACTGGGTTAGCACCGCAGTGCACAGCTGATCAAAAGTTTTGCGCTAGCAAAGTCGGGTGCACTTTGCATAGAGTTTAATGGCGCTGCTTTGCGTGCGGGACTTTGCGTGCGATCTAAACTTATCTAAACTTATCATGCCTAAACTTATCATGCCTAAATTGAGTTTAGGCATGATAAAAATGGTTATCACGCCTAAAGTCTTTAACTGGGTTATCACCGCTTTGTGAATTGAGCCCTATGTGCGCAAACGCATTCCCTGCTGCATAAAAAGGTGAATGGGTATGGCAAGTGTGATCCCTGCGTTTGGCAGAAAAAAGAAAATAGCAGCTTCAGACAGGCTGGCCCCTACACTTGTTGGGGAACTTAAGTTCCCTGCCTGCCCTGTTAGTCTATGGCACTTAAAATACTAAATGACAGCAGCTAACGCAAGGCTATAAAAAAAAAAACCTGTAGCTATTATGTACACTTTAGCAGCAGCTGGCAAGCCCGGTAACATGAATAAAGCTGTGCAAAGGATCAGAACTGAGAAAGGTAGACGGACAGTATGGCCAGGAGGGCGGCGCTGATGAGTGATATCATGTTGGTGGCGGCAGAGTTGCAGAGGTCAGAACTACAGCAGGTAGGCTTGGCTGATTGGAAACTCGGTGGGAGATTAGCGTAGTTGACGTCACAAAGAGCTTTCGGTATGCAGGATTTAACATGGTGTGTTTCTTTATCTGAAAAACAAGAGGAAAAAGAAAGATTTTGTGAGTATGAAAGGGGAGTGGCTATCTCTCAGGTGTTGATGTTTCTTCCAAGTGGTGTCTTCTAGTGCTTGAATAAAAGCTCTAGTTCTGCACTTGTGGCACAGTCTTTTTTTAAAGTGGACCTGAACTCTTGCACAGGACAGAAGGAAAACAGAGAGAAATGTCCCCTGTATGTATTTAGAAAGTTTAGCCTGACTAATTCTCCCTCATCTGTGACTAATCCCAACTGTAATTTGATCTCTCAGCTGTGTCAGCCGGCTGCCTCGGCAGAGCAGCTAATTTGTAAACCCAGGATGTTAACCTTATGTCTGCTTCCATGAAAGCAGGACGTAGACACACTGCAGCTTTATTGCAGGATTTGTATCAGCTGTGACAAAGAAATGGTTTTTACTTTAAGGTTATTATGCTGTTGCTTATCTTTTAGAGCAGAGAGGAAGTTCTGAATTCAGGTCTGCTTTAAAATACATCTCATACGAATTCCATCTTTCCGAATTTGCGCGCGCCGCACATCTGAGGGCTGGTTTCCATGACTGCGGAGTACACAGCATCTCCCTGCCTCTGAGTCGCACCGGGAAACATTGCCTATTCCATCAATAGGGTGCCGTCCAGATCGCATGCGGGTGCAATTCTTGGCAGCACGCAGCTATTTCTCATAGCGTGCATACAAATCAGTATAGCCGGTCATGGCAGGGCTATAGGAATTTGGCTGCTTCTCTGCAGCAGCACGGGTGCCGTGTCCAATTTGAAAACGGAAGTGACAAGCTGTGGCTGTAAACCTTAAAGAGAATCTGTACTGTCTGATTTGTACAATAAAAACACGTTCTTTCCGCCGCTCCCCACCGTGATCCTGGCTTTTAATCGCTAGTTTTAGGTAGTGTTAACAAAAAAACATGGCCGCTAATCAGGAAGTGATGTATGTGTGTATATATATATATATATATATATATATATATATATATAATCTATCATGTTACAGTATACTAAAAGTTTTTATTATATAGTGAATTTTCTGCACTTTAGTCAGGGATGCTCACAGTTTCTCAGCATGGGCAGCTCCCTCCCCCCTAAGACAAGCTGAAACTGGGAGCAGAGACCGGTCTGTGAGGGATAAACAAAGCACACACACAGAGCCTGCAGGGGGAGTGGAGGGGGTGTGCATAACTCCTCCCTGTTACAGCAGAGGCAGTGCATTCCTCTCTGGGTCGACAAAGCTTGACAAAGAGAGGAAGATTAGATATATTACAGAGACAGTGCAACTAGAAAATGCTGCAGTAATCCAGGCCACATTAGAACAGGTATAGGAACTTGTAGGATAGGAGAAATAAGGCTGAACATTTTGTTACAGAGTCTCTTTCATGCCAGTCAGTGGCATCACATTGCACTGCAACGCTAACACCGGTTCTCTCTCTGCGTTTTGCGAGTGATTTTGCAATTATAACCGAGCATCCAGCCTTAGTCAGCTGTGTGTTTAATTGTCCTGCCCAGTAGCGCATGGCATGCTAGTTACAAGCTTGATTGAGTAATCAACCATTTTTCTGTCTCCTATCTCTGTATTACGTTGAGCATGGTCAGTGCCTATAGCAGCAAACTAGGATACTACCAAGGGCCACATGGGCTCTTTAGGGACTACCATATTCAGGAGCTGTGGAGGTCACAATCACAGCATCCAGGTCTCTGGTTCAGAGGGGTGGGGGATGTCATGGGCAGGGGTGCTCGGATACCCTTTTTCAAAATCAGAATTGATCCAGATCCCCAGATATCCGGATCCGAATCGGATATCCGAATCCAAACTTTTTGGTATCCGAGCAAACTCGGATATCCGAACCCAATATCCTGGATATCCGGGCAGATTCGGATATCCGGATAGAAAACTGGAAGTGACCTGAAAATGGCTTAAAATGCTTCCAAAAGTCTCTTCAAATGGCAAAAAAACATTTCGGAGGTCTCTCTCTCTCTCTCTCTCTGACTGCCTGACTGCCTTCGAAAGGGATTTTTGCCATTGAAGGTGATTTTAGTTTCTGCTCGGATATCTGAACTAACTATCAGCCCGGATTTCGGATTTCAGATAGGAAATCCGAGTTTGTCGGATAGTGCTATTCGGATAGTGAAAAGTAGATATAAAGTTCGGATAGTGAAAAAAGTTCGGATTATCTGGGTAGCTCGGATACCCGAATATTGGATGAGCACCATCGGTCATGGGGGGAAAAATAAAAGGGAAAATGCTACTAAACTTTCATCATACACGTCTGTTGGAGGATATAAGAGTGGCTACATCTCCATGCAAAACATACAAACATGGTACACTTTAAGGGCTGGTGCACACCGAGCGGCTTTTTGGGCGTTTTCAGATCCGCTTGCGGCTGCGGATCTGCTTGGTCAATGTATCTCAATGGGGTGGTGCACACCAGAGCGGGAGGCGTTTTGCAGAAACGAAAAATGCCTGGGTGAGGCATTTTTTGGATTGCGGATGCGTTTCTGCCTCAATGTTAAGTATAGGAAAAACGCAAACCGCTCTGAAAAACGGCACTTCAGAGCGGTTTGCCAGGCGGTTTTTGTTACAGTAGCTGTTCAGTAACAGCTTTACTGTAACAATACAGGAAATCTACTACACCAAAACCGCTAGACAAAACCGCAAAACGCTAGCTGAAACGCTACAGAAAAAGAAGAAAAAGCGTTTCAAAATCTGCTAGCATTTTGCGGATCTGCTAGCGGGTTTTGGTGTGCACCAGCCCTCAAAGGTACCTGAAGGGGAAGAAGGTGAGGGGAGATCTAGATAAATACCTCAGTAGTGGGAAGCCTCCCTTCGGCTCCTCTTACACCCCACTGCTCCAGTGTTAGATTCCTTGTGGCTACCATGGACAAGCGCATCCGGACTGAGCATGTGCGAGTATGGTCTGTGCATCCCCAGTAGAATAAAGCTGTTTATACAAGGCTTTTTTCACTTTGTATGAGCCCTATCTTGTACTGGGCATGTGCAAACCTCAGTCACACATACCCAGTCAGTGATGTCCTCGGACACGGCCAGGAGCGTTACCAGAAGAAGAAGAAGGTATGTGGATAAACACTGGGCTCGGAGAGGATCTGGAAAGTCTATGACCCATCCAGACTTCCCACTACTTAGCTGAGGCCTCTTTAAGATGGGAGGCTGAACTGCACGTTTGTTGGTCAGCTCAGCATCCAATGCCCTTCCTACAAGCGCCATTTGGGGTGCAATGTAAATGCAGCCAAAAGGCAGCAGTTGTAACACCACATGTCACCACACACACACAAGCACACTTCCTTCATCACAGGTTTGCTAGCCTACTTACCATTCTTGACAGAGATAGACATACATGAGTCCATTCCAGTGATGCATGTTGAAGGGTCCATGCCTTTACAATCACCAGCACATGTGTAGCATTTCAGAGCATTGCCTGCGAAAACCAGAACATTCTGCATTATACAGCTAAATAAGTAAAGTGGAAAGCCTCTCATACAAAGAAATAAGCAATCACTTTATTGCAAAGATCAATATGCACAAGACAGTGTAACTATGGAGCCGATGTAATACATAGCTCCCAACTTTCCCTTTTTTCAAAGGGACAGTCCCTCTTTGGGAACCCTGTCCCTCTTTCTCCCTCATTTGTCCCTCTTTCAGGACTGATGTACAGATCTGTGTAAATATATGTATTTCTTCTATGCATTTTAAAAGGAAAATAAATAAAAGTTAAAAAAATACACAATTTATCCACTTTCTTGTACAATAAACCCCCACATTTTATTTGTCTATCACTCCTATTTATTTAAACAGTTCATTTGTTTTGATAATGTATTAGATGTAACAATTAAGTAATGTATACAACCTGCTACTGTCTGCTCCTGGAATGTGTATTTTACACTTGTTAACTCATTAACTCTGCTATTGAATTCCCTGGGAGGAGGAGAAGGTTTTGCTGTCATTATTGTACAACTCTATAGTGATGTTATCAGGTCAGAGATAAATAAACAGTGTTATCTAAGATTTTGTAGGAAGGAGAGTGCAGAGACTTATCTTTATATCGTAGGGACAGCAAGTGGTTAAATTCATGTATTTCTCATTTTCGAATATTAATATGAAGGCAAATGAACCAGGATAAAAAGGACCAGTGTGGTTTAAATTCTAAAACATATTTTTCATATGAAATCTTTATGGTATGTATCCGTGAGTAGAGGTGTGTTGGGGCGTGATCAGGGGTGTGGCAGGGGCGTGGCTTAAGTGTCCCTCTTTCTTGTCTCAAAAAGTTGGGAGGTATGCTAATAGAGATACGTGCATGGAAAAGGGGTGCAAGGAAATGTGGGCACTTTGACTAGTAGAATATGCCCCCCTTCCTTTTGTGTCACCACCCCCTCCCTCCAGATTGTAAGCCTTTGGCAGGGCCTTCTCCTTTCATACTTGGTTTTGCACTCTACCCAGAATAACGTGAAATTGTATTTTTGGGACTATCACTTCAGTGTAGGATCTGGCATCTTACTGCTTATTACCTGTATTGTGTGGTCGGTCACCCCTGCTCTCATTATCTGTAATCTTATGTATTGTACAGCGCTGCTTAATATGTGGGTGCTATATAAATCCAATAAAATAATAATAACAATGAGTCACATTTACCAATATCCTACGTTTCTAAAGTGTAAATTATCGTAGTAAAATATCGGAAATTACTAATACTGATATTTTAGTACAACTTAACCTAACACTATTCCCACACAGAGTTTGTATGTTCTCCCTGTGTCTGTGTGGGATTCCTCCGGGTACTCTGGTTTCCTCCAACATCCCAAAAACATACAGATAAATTAATTGGCTTCCACTTAAAGAGAACCTGTACTGAGTAAAAATATTTAAAATAAACACACGGGGTAACTTCAAATGAACATTACATAGTTACCTTGCCATCAGTTCCTCTCAGAAGCTCACCATTTTCTTCTGACAATAATCCCTTCCAGTTCTGACAATATTTTGCCAGATCTGAAATATGTCAGTTGCTGTCAGTAAAATATCAGTTGCTGTCAGTTATAGCTGAGAGAAAAACTGACGTACCAGGTAATGTCCATGTTTCCCTATGGCTCAAGTGGGCAATGTTACAGTTTAACTGTGTGCTGACCAGAAAGCTGTTATGGGTAATGGCCATTTTCAAAATGGAGGACGGAAAATTCCCTTGATCACAGTGAACAAACATAACGCGGGACAGGAGAAAGACACTGAGGAGTAGACTACATGGAAGGTAAGTATGACTTGTGTATACTTATTTTGACTTTTAATTTTCAGTTCAGGTTTTCTTTAAATTGACCTTAGGCTACAATGGACAAATGAACATGCTGGGGATTAGATTGTGAGCCCCTTTGAGGGACAGTTAGTGACAAGACATTATACTCCGTACAGCGCTGTGGAAGATGTTGGTGCTATTTAAATACATAAAAGTAATATATGTGTTTATAGGCTTCTATGGGATGAGGCAATGCTACGATTGTAATAATTAATGTTTTTACTCCATGCAGCGGTTAATTATGAAGGTAATTATTTATGATGTGGTTTTGAATGTGCATCAGATGTGTTCTGGTGGGCACTAGCTACTTAGTATTCAGCTGAAAGAAACATGTTTTGTTTGTTTTAATAGGAATGGTTAGGGCTGCAGATAATTGATGAGTCTGTTTAGAATTTTTATTGGACTGTTTGTATTGTCAAGCACATTAACTGTATTGAGCTGAGGAAGCAGGATAATTAACTATTGACCTTATTTTATCTATCCCCTAAACTCAGAAGCACAGTTCTCTGCCAGGAAAGTATTGTATGGCTGTAATTCCTTATCAGTGAGGGACACTGTAGTCTAACTGGGTCCCTCCTAGAGAAGAGCAGACAGTTGCATAGTTGAATATTAACTCTTTCAGGCGGAGAAAGAAAAAAAGCAACACAACACACTTATTCATGTGCTTGACACTGTACATACACACATCTATCTCATCACGTCACAAGTCACTTAAAGGGAACCTTAACTGGCGAGGAAAAATAAATTCACTTACCTGGGGGCTTTCCCAAGCCTCCTGCAGCCGTCCGGTGCCCGCGCCGGTCCTTCGGTGCCCTCCGGTCTCCCTCCGCCGCTAAGTTTCGTTTTTGGACGACTGCCAGTCATCCTCGGGCCACTTCCGCATTCCTCGTCGTAAACTGCAGTAAAGCGCGTCCGCATGACGCGTTTGGCGTCATGCACATGACACGTTTGGCGTCATGCGGACGCGCTTTACTGCAGTTTACGACGAGGAATGCGGAAGAGGCCCGAGGACGACTGGCAGTCGTCCGAAAACGAAACTTAGCGGCGGAGGGAGACCGGAGGGCACCAAAGGAGCGGCGCGGGCACCGGACGGCTGCAGGAGGCTTGGGAAAGCCCCCAGGTAAGTGAATTAATTTTTCCTCGCCAGTTAAGGTTCCCTTTAAAGAGACTCAGAGATGATTCTCACTACAGTTTTTTTACTTAACCGGGGCCTCCTCCAGCCCCATAAGCATTGTTGTGTTCCTTTGCCGTCCTCCTACGAGGTCCCGTGCAGCCGCGGTGAGCCCCGGTTAGTGGCTCAGTAACGTCAGCGATGGACTTTCTGCTCATGCGCGGACCTTCTGCACAAGTGCAGAAGGCCGCGGCTGACGTAACTCAGTCAGACTGAGTCCGACTGAGCCGCTTACCGGGGGTTGACTGCGGAAGAACAGCGGCGCTGAGGAGCACAGCAAGGGACACAGCCATGCTTATGGGGCTAGAGGAAGTCATCATCTGTGAGTCTCTTTAACCTCCTTGCTGGTGATCCCAAGCTCAGCTCGGGGTAACCTGCGCAGGAGGATTTCTCAGGCCCCGCTGGGCGGATTTTCAAAAAAAATTTTTATTGCACGCAGCTAGCATTTTGCTAGCTGCGTGCATTTCTCGATCGCCGCCGCTACCCGCCGCGCCGCCCCCTCTCCAGACCCCTTGCGCAGCCTGGCCAATCAGTGCCAGGCAGCGCTGAGGGGTGGATCGGGATTCCCTCGGACGTCCGTGACGTCGGTGACGTCATCCCGCCCCGTCGCCATGGCAACCGGGGAAGCCCAGCAGGAAATCCCGTTCTGAACGGGATTTCCTGCTTACTCTGATCGCCGGAGGCGATCGGAGTGGGTGGGGGGATGCCGCTGCTCAGCGGCTGCTACATGATTTAAAAAAATAAAAATTTAAAAAAAAAGTGCTGTGCTGCCCCCTTGCCGCAGGAATTGGACCGGCAAGGGGGTTAAAGGTAACATGAAACGAGAAGTATATGGAGGCTGCCATATTTATTTCCTCTTAAAGTGAACCTCCAGACTAAAAATTTACTTAGCAGCACTGAAAAGGCTTGGGGGGGGCTTGATTCACAAAGCGGTGCTAACCTACTTAGCACGTCTAAAGTCTAAAGTAGGTTAGCACCGAATTTCTGCGCTCTGTGCATTGCGCGCGTAAAGTTTTACGCGCATAAAGTTTTGCGCACAAAAAGCTTGTTTAGACGTGCTAAGGGGGTTTTCACAGGCGTGCTAACAGTTAGCACCGCTTTGTGAATCAAGCCCTTGGTGTTTCTTTAACAGTTTCACAGCTTCAGAACTTTGTTTTTCTTACCAAAGCATCATTTTTATCTAAGCTCCACCCATCAAAGAAAAAAAGCCTGGGTTTTTTTCCCCTGATGCTGTGCAGAGCATGATGGGATTTCCTGTTGTTATTCACGTTGCCTAGCAACTGGGAGAGGTGCTCAGGACACAGGACAGTTGGAACTGTCTCATGCTCCCTGTCACCTCCTTTCAACCAAAAAGATGGCTGCCCTCATGAAATCAAACATTATTATTATTATTATTATTATTATTATTTATTGTATTTATAAAGCGCCAACATATTACTCAGCGCTGGACATTAATTTAAGTTAAACATTTGCCTGTTCTTTTAAAACAGTGTGGGTAAGAGATTATATTACCTATCTATTTTAATTAACATAACTAATGTAACTTAATGACAGTATGTGTGTTTAGGCTGGAGTTCCTCTTTAAATTATACCAGTTGCCTGGCAGCCCTGGTCTATTAGGCTGCAGTAGTGTCTTGATCACAGACCTGAAACAAGCATGCAGCTAATGCTTGTGCTATGCTAGATATCCAGGCAACTGGTATTGCTTAAGGCTTCTTGCACACCAAGACGTTGTGTTAGGTGCCACGTTAAGGTCGCATAACGTGCACCTAACACAACGTATGGTGCTGCAAAAGCCGACGGTAGAGTAAGCCGCGTTCGGCTGCTTGATTCCTATAATGTCTCCCAGAGTGGCGCTGATTGGCCAGCGGGACCACGTGATGCAGAGCGAGACACTCCGCATCACGTGGTCCCGCCGGCCAATCAGCTGCCGCCAGTGCAGTGAATATTAAGTAGCCATGTGCGCGGCTACTGTAGCTGGCTCTCCCCGCCTCCTCTCCGCCCCCCACTGCGCATGTGCAAACAGTCTAACGCGGCTATAGCCGCTCCAACGCCGTAGCATGCTGCACTTTGCACCGAACGTGCAGCATTACATGTAACGCAACGTGGGCTGTGTGAACAGCCCACTTGTGTTACATTGCTGTGCGTTGGGGGAGCGTTACAGGCGCACTAACGTGCGCCTGTAACGTCTTGGTGTGTAAGCAGCCTAAAAGAAAATAAATATGGCAGCCTCTATCTCTCTCTCACGTCAAGTGTCCTTTAAGGTGAACCTGAAGTCAAAATCACCTTAATGATAATTGTATGTGTAGTACAGATAATAATTAGAACATTAGTAGCAAAGAAAATATGTTTCTTTTTATTTTTTATTTTTAGTTATATAGCTTTATTTATTTTTGCATCAGACTGCCACAGTTGCAGTTCCGCAGTTTCGCAGTTGTGGAAATGCGATTTCTGATCGGAAATGCAAACATTTCAATTCAGCTGAATCGGAATGAGCATCCATAATTATATATTTCTTACATTAACTATATATACAGTATACAGTATATATATATAGTTAATGTAAGAAATATATAATTATGGATGCTCATTCCGATTCAGCTGAATTGAAATTTTTGCATTTCCGATCAGAAATCGCATTTCCGCATCGGAATGCGGAAATCATAGTGTGGTAAGCGGATTTCATCCGAAACGGCGGAAATTCCGCTATCCCAATATTCGGTAATTTTAAGCCAATCAGAAGACTCGAAATGAATAAGCCGATCAGAGAATCAGGATTTGTAGTGCGATAAGCGGTAGGCAGAAATTTCTGCGGAGATCCGCCATCCCAATACTCGGTATTTTTAAGCCAATGAGATGACTCGGAATGAATAAGCCAATCATAGAATGAGGATTTGTAGTGCGGTAGGCGGAAATTTCCATGGAAATTGGAATACCGTCTGAATAAAGCTGTAGTGGATCTCAGCATTTGTGGAAAGCGGAATTGACATTTCCGACCATCCCTATATATAATATTTTTTTAGCTTGCTGAACTATTTTATATACGTTGTCTCTGCTGTCTATGTATTTTTACATGGAGAAGAATCAGCATCACCAGCAATTAGCTGTAGCTGTAACAAGCACTGCAGCTGTTGCTGGGAACACAGTAATGGTTGTGAAATCACGTAGGATAAAGTGTAGATCTGTCATTTTGATGCTGAGCACATGGCCAGTTTTGTTTATGAAATCCGGGATCTGGATTTTTTCCTCCCAGCTGACTTGCATGATCTTCATAAGTCAGGCCCCGAGTGTATCCTCGGTCACAAAAGCAGGAGAATATTGTTTTTCATGCAGTCAGTATTAATTTTCTAGACACCCCCATCAGAATACGCAGGGCGGTGCAGCAGAGCACACATACCTGCTCTAACGGCAGGTACTCTTGTCTCATCTCCTCTTCACTGCAGCTGTTCAGTGTGCAGCAGTGTTCTTCCATATGTCACGTGACATGTATTCAGCATTCTTATAGAGGAACACTGCTGCACACTGTAGGTTGCAGTGAAGAGGAAGGGAGGTTAGAGCACCCAATGCTGGAGGAGCAGGTTTGCGTGCACCTCTGTGTTGCTTTGCATATTCAGAAAGAGAGAGGCAGGCCCCCTTAGTTCCTAGACCTCCTCTCCTCTGTGGTCATCGGGTTCACATGGACTATACTTACACCCCTGCTGGGAAATCCCACCCCTCCCTGGATTTACCCAACACCACAATGTCTGATTTTGGTATCAAGCAACAGAGAAGCATTGTGGCAGCTCTGGAGTCAGGGGAGGACTGGCCAGGGGGGACGGGGGGGAGATTTCCCCCCAGGCTGCCTCTCATTTAGTGATTTAGGGCTGGCACTGTGCCTGGTGAATTCAGGTTTTTGTATAAGGCAATGTGAAACACTAGGCTGAATGAGGGAAATAAATGCCCAATTACAGAGCAATTGCAGGCCGGGCAAGCTAGTAAGTATACACAGCATGATACAGAGCAGAGGCTTGCCTGCAGGGTCCGTGGGAAAAAAAATCTGTCTGGTCTCTCACCATTGTTAACTGCATGTGCACAGCTACATAAGATATTGTCTAGGTTGAAAAGTTTTCGACAGTCCCTAGACTCCAGAAGGGCTGCTTGCAGACAGTCCCTAGACTCCAGAAGGGCTGCTTGCAGACAGTCCCTAGACTCCAGAAGGGCTGCTTGCAGGACTTGTGTAAGTGATAGAAACCCTAACCGTTGTAACTCAAAATGTATTATGTGCCCCCCGGAGCCAGTGAATTTATACTTTACCTGTCACGCTGTCCCTCGAGTGTCCTTGCTGTATTTCCCAAGTGACTACCGACATATAGCACGTGGGGCACGTGTGTGATGTCATTTGGGCTGGGGCTGCTGTGAAAACGGGCCTCTAGTTTATGTTTTCCCCCCAGGCCAAAAGGCCCCAGTCCTTCCCTGTCTGGAGTGCAACATACTGTTGCTGGCACTGCGCTTCTTTTTTCTTCACCTCTCCGCTCTGTGATAGGCTGGCTCAGTGGCACAGGTAGAAGCAGCATACCCCTTAGGCCACACTAAGAGGCCCCTCTCACCAACAGATGACACAATGGGCTTGATTCACAAAGCGGTGCAAACTGTTTAGCACGGGAGTGCTAAACAGTTAGCACGTGAAGTGCTTTTCGCGGACTTTTGCGCGCGCAAAAGTCCGTGATCGCGCGAATCGCGGCACTTTGCGTGCGCAAAAGTCCGCGAAAAGCACTTCACGTGCTAACTGTTTAGCACTCCCGTGCTAAACAGTTTGCACCGCTTTGTGAATCAAGCCCCATCTCTTTGCAGTCTTTGCAAAGGCATAAAACTGCCATGGCAGGTTTTTTTGTTTTTTTTGTAAGGGGGTGTGGCTAACCAACACAATCTGGATTTTGTGGCAGAAGCGGTCAGTTTTTAGACATGTTTCCTGCTACTTTGTCAAAAATTCTGCTGATACCGATACTGATAGTGTGAGATTTATTTTTAAACCTGAGGTTCGCTTTGTAGTTACGGTGGTCTTTGAACTTTTGTGCAGGAAGGGCAATGCCCACATGCCCAGATTTAAACTTCCTTTATTATGTAATAAGACAAATCACACTGGCATCTAGGGTAGTATTTGCCTGGCTATGCATCTAAAAAAAGCAGTGTTCCGACTGCAATTACACTATAAAGAGATGGCTGTGAAATATCTAAAACACCTGTCTCTGTACGCCTTTCAATAAGTGTCTGGGCATTGATAGGGAGAACAGAATATACTTTTATCACTGGTATTCCGCTGGCATTTTGTGAATTTGCAACAAGCCCTTAAAGAGGAACTATAGTGAAAATAACATAATTACAATTTTTTTTCTTACAATTTTAATTGATAAATTATTTAATCAGCATTTGCCCATTGTAATATCTTTCCTCCCCTGATTTACATTCTGCAGGTCCGCTATTAGAGCATCCCTGGGGGGAAACCTATATGGGGCCCCAGGGATTCTGGGGCATAGCCAGAGAGCCCTACCATGGCATGAAGCAAAGTGAAGCTTGTTTTGGGCAGTAGAAAGTATAGAACCTGCCCTGGGCCTGGCGAATTGCTGCCTGCCTGGCTCTGGCTTCCCTTACTGATGTGGGGTGGGGGGCTTTTCACAACCCCTAAATGTTGCATATGAAAGGTGAAAAGCAGGCACAAAGGCTTTCATGTGTTCAGGCCTTTAAAGAGCTGTTTTCTGCAGATTGTGAGTTGGCATGAGGGGGGCCCCAGTAGGTTTTCCCAGTATGGGGCCCAGAAAGTCCCAGCTGCTTACCGGTAGCCGTGTTTCGGCGAGTCCTCCAGGATGGCTAAGGATAAGGATAAGGATGAGACATTGTCTGCTCCCTCCCCAAACGGAAACACCTGCAAGAGTTAAAAGTTTAAGGCACTGCCCTATAAAGGACCTCCCCTTCCCTGTACATTCAGTTTATACTAGAGTAATTCCCATTTCATCATACATACGTAACATATCTAATAATAGGGTTGGGAACTAAGCAGCCATCCTGGAGGACTCGCCGAAACACGGCTACCGGTAAGCAGCTGGGACTTTCTCCCATCGTCCTCCAGGATGGCTAAGGATGAGACAAACGAGAGATTTACCTTAGGGAGGGATGATGGCTTGTAACACTTTACGTCCAAAACTCTGGTCTTGGCTGGATAGCAGCTCCACTCTATAGTGCTTCACAAACGTTCTATGAGAAGACCATGTTGCTGCTTTACAAATTTGTTCCAGACTCGCTCCTGATCTTTCTGCCCAAGATGCTGCTAAAGATCGAGTGGAATGGGCTGTGATCTTGGAAGGGGCTGACTCCTGTGACTCCTTATAAGCCCAGCAAATCAGTTGCTTCACCCATCTAGCTATTGTTGCCCTGGATGCCTGAAGCCCTTTAGATGTCCCCATATATGAAACAAAGAGATGGCTAGACCTCCTCCATGGTGCTGTCCTTTCTAAATATGTTAAGATACATCTCCTGACATCCAACTTGTTCCACTGGACCTCTCTATCATTTTGCGGATTTGGGGAAAATGAAGGTAAAACAATTTCTTGTGTACGGTGAAAGGCTGTTGACACCTTTGGCAAGTAGGCGGGGTCAGGTTTAAAGACAATCCTATCTGGGTGTATTACCATATATGGGTCCTTAATTGATAACGCCTGAATATCTCCTATTCTTCTGGCTGAGGTTATAGCTACCAGGAAAGCGACCTTCAACGTTAAATTCTTTAATGGAGTGAGAGCTATAGGTTCAAACCTTTCTGTCGTTAAAAAATTTAGAACCAAGGATAAATCCCAAGGTGGGACCAACTTTTCAGGTATAGGCTGAGTTTTTGCCACTGAAATCAAAAAATTTTTAACAAAAATTTCCTTAGACAGCGGTTTATGCAAGAACACTGATAATGCAGATATGTGTACTCTTAGGGTGCTTACTTTCAGCCCCATATTTACCCCACTCTGCAAAAATTCCAAAATAACCGTAAGATCATCTGATCTAAACCCCTGCTTTTCTTTCCAGGAGGAGTAAGCCTTCCAAATTTTAATATACTTCTTTCTTGTAGACAACTTTCTGCAGTTTACTAGTGTAGTAGCGACCTGACTTGAAAATCCCTGCTTTATCAATAAGTTTTCTTCAATATCCATGCTGTTAATTTCAGCATCTGGAGGTTTGGGTGGTACATAGACTTCTGGATCAGCAGATCCTGCCTGTCTCCCAGGTGCCAAGGCCCCTCCCGGGTCAGGGATTGAAGGTATGGAAACCATGACCTTCTTGGCCACCATGGTCCTATGAATATTACTGTCGCTTGAGACTGTTCTACCTTTCTCAAAGCCTGTGGAATGAGATTGAATGGCGGGAACGCATAGAGTAGCTGTTCTGGCCAGTCCAAGGTCAGCGCATCTAAGTGACTCGAGGGTACCGATGGGTGGAGAGAAAAATATTCCTCCAGCTTCGCATTGTGAGGAGATGCAAAGAGGTCTATGGTTGGCCAGCCCCACTTGTCCACTATCTGCAGAAAAACTTCCTGTTTTAACTCCCATTCTGACTCCTGAATCGGAGCCCTGCTTAATGAGTCTGCCCAAGTGTTGTCCTTCCCGCGAATGTGGACCGCTGTGAGGGATATCACATGCTGCTCTGCCCATGCCACTATCTCTAGAGCCAAATCCTTGAGAATCTGATTTCTGGTTCCCCCTTGTCTCTTCACATAAGATACTGCTACCACATTGTCGGAGAACACTAGTATCTCTCTTGAGATTACTTGATTTTGGAAGTGGATAAGGGCCAACTTTATTGCCATCAGTTCCCTGAAATTCGATGACCTGTGTGCCATATCCTGGCCCCAAGCTCCCTGGACTTGGTGCGTGAGGTAATGCGCTCCCCACCCCCAAGAACTGGCGTCCGTGTAAATCTTTTGAGGGTGTTGTTGTATCCAGGCCCGACCCTGTGATAACTTTTGAGGGAGTAACCACCACTGAAAAGATTCTAGGACCTGATCTGGGACTAACACTAGATCGCCTAGAGAAGACTGTTTCTTGTTCCAAATGGTCAAGAACCAATGCTGGAGTTGTCGGGAATGGGCTTGCGCCCACTCTACCGCTGGGAATGTGGAGGACATTTGTCCCAACAATGACATTATCTCTCGAAGAGACACTCTGGTTTCTGTCGTAAAATACTGTACCTTTTGTATCAGCTTCATTTCCTTGTCCTCTGGTAGAAATACCTTTTTCTCCTCCGTGTCCCATAGTAGTCCTAGAAATAATCTCTGTTGACTGGGCACCAGGTGGGATTTTTCCATACTTATTAACCAACCTAGATTTCTTAGGGTTTGCAGAGAGAAACCGAGCGTTTTCTCTAAGGCTGCTTCGGATTCTGCTAGGAACAAAAAGTCGTCCAGGTACGGTACGACCCTCACATTGTGGAGATGTAGAAAAGCAACCACTTCCGCCACAACCTTTGTGAATATTCTTGGGGCTGACGAAATGCCGAAGGGTAACGCCCGGTACTGATAATGGCATAGGGATTCTCCTATCTGTACCGCAAATCTTAAGTACCTTTGGAATTCCGCGTGGATTGGAACATGAAGGTACGCGTCCTCCAGATCGACAGTGGCCAGAAAGGCCCCTGGCCAGATTAGATTCCTGACTGAAGAGATGCTCTCCATGCGGAACTTCCTTTCCACAATGTGAGGGTTTAGGGGTTTTAAGTTTAGGATCATTCGATACTTCCCGGAATGCTTTTGAATTAGGAATACCTTTGAGTAGAACCCCCGAAACCGTTCCTGAGGTGGTACTCTTACAATTACATTCTTTTGTAGCAGGGATACAATGGATTCTCTTAGAGCCTCTGCCTTTGCTGGGTCCCTTGGGGAAGCTGTTATTAAACGGCTGGGGGGAGGGAGGGACTTGAATTCTATTTTGTAGCCGAACTGGATGAGATTTAGAATAAATGCGTTTGACGTTATTTCCTTCCAGCAGTGGGCAAACTGGGTCAACCTCCCCCCTACCTGGTACTGTATGTCATTTGTTGGGCTTTGGGGCAGGGGTGCCGGGCTTATTGAAGAGAAAGGACGACTTACCTCTCCCTGCATTGTAAGTCCATCTTCTGTTTTGAAAAGTACCTCTAACTCCCTGGTCCCTTCGTGGTGTTCCTCTCCTATACTGAAATCCTTTCTGGACTGTCTTTTTCCTCTTATCTGGGAATTTTTTCCCCCTATTAGAGGATCTTTCAAGGACCGTATCGAGATCCTTACCGAACAAAAATTCTCCTTCAAATTCCAAGGCACATAACTTATGCTTTGACGTAGAATCCCCCTCCCATGTGTTGAGCCATACTGCCCTTCTGGAAGAATTTATAAGTGCTGCAGCCTTTGCTGATGCTCTCAAAGTCTCTGAAGCCGCATCTGCCAGGAATGAAACTGTTTTTGTCATGACTGGTAAGGATTCTAGAATTGTTTCATGAGGTGTCCCGTCAGCTAATTGCTGTTGCAGACCTCTCATCCAGTTATCTAAATTTCTGGCTAGGCATATTGAAGCAATGGCCGGCTTGAATGCAAAGGAAACCGCATCCCAGGCCCTTTTTAATAGTGTTTCTGCCTTTCTGTCCATGGGTTCCCTAAGCGAACCCGTATCCTCAAAAGAAAGATCTGTGTTTTTGGAGTACTGGGCTAGGGCTGCATCCAGCTTTGGACATTTAGCCCATGGGACCTCGTCTTCCTCTTTAAACGGAAACCTCCGTTTAAAGGATCGGGGAATGAATAATCGTTTCTCCGGGTCCTTCCATTGTGATTTAATTAAGTCCTTAATGGAATCATGAATTGGAAAGGTTTTGAACCCCTTAGCTCTCAGTCCTCTATAAATATTATCTTGAGCAGATACTGTAGGGGAGTCAATTTTAATCTGTTCGGATTCATAGACTGCCTTTAAAAGTTCCTCAGTTTCCTCTCCATTAAAGAGATATTTAGGAACTTTAATTACCACCGAATCATCTGCATCTGAAGCTACTGCTTCCCCTTCCTCTGACTCATAACCCGAAGCTTGAGATAGAGGATCATTTTCTGCGTTCTGCTGAGTGCCCTCAGGTCGAGGTGACTGAGCCGGCAGGGTCAACTGAACTCGTGGAATAACTGGTAAATTAGGAGTAGAAGGCCCTGGCTGGTCCTGGTTTTCTACCGGGTTAGCCATAAGGGCTGTTCTGAAAGCGGAAAATGTACTGGTCATTTCCTCCTTCATTGATTTGACTAGGTCTAAAAGAGCCACAGTAGTCTGTACTGAGTCCTGCTCAGTAGTTCCAGGTTTTTTAACAAGGGAATAACACTTTTGCATATATCCCGAGTAGCCCCTTCGTGTAACTTTACATTACATTTATGGCATCTCAGTCTTGCAGGCTGAAAAACAGATAACAAGGGGCCCTCAGCATTTATACTCAAATATGTAGGGATATCAGCACAAAACTTTCCCTCTCATACCTGCTCCTGCTGTGTATCCTCAGGCCGGGATTCCATGGCTGCCGCTGCGGAGGTCTGCTGCTGCTCCATGCTGGCGTGCTGACCGGCGTCCCTGTGTGTGTCTCTTCGCGCTAAATGCGCTTCTGCCAGAGCGAGGGTGCCGCCCAGCCTTCCCTCACTCAATCCGTGGCCAGCGGAAGTGACGCGTAACGTGACGCGTACGCGTCTGACGTCACATCCGGGACGGCGCTAACCGCCGCCATTACACAGGGAACTTCGAATAGGCGGCAATGACGGCGATCCTCCTTCTGGACAGACGACTGCAACCCAGGTACCTCTGCCCCTCCAGGTTGTAGCCAAAGCCGGGATCTCACCACCCACGGCCTCCACCACCATACAGGCAAACCCTAACCTAATACATGGGCGCCCCAGGCATACCACAGTATAAAATAAAGAACTAAGCAGGTGAAACGTCCAGGTGAAATGGGAAACAAACAAAAAACTGAATGTACAGGGAAGGGGAGGTCCTTTATAGGGCAGTGCCTTAAACTTTTAACTCTTGCAGGTGTTTCCGTTTGGGGAGGGAGCAGACAATGTCTCATCCTTATCCTTAGCCATCCTGGAGGACGATGGGAGAAATTTCTGAAGGTGGCCCTGACATTTTGAAACTTATCACAGGTGGCAACATATTTGCAGCTGGCAGTTGATCTCTGCAGAATGTTTGTTTCTGAGAATTTTCGAAGCCAGTACCTGGCCTCCCAGAATGCTCTAGGGGGGGGGGGGGGGGGGGGGGGGAGAGAATTCTGCATAGCTATACAGCCTAGGCTAAGTATCACTGGAAGGGCAGGGCTACAAACCATTGTACAGCAATATACACTGGTGAAAAAAGGGAACACTTAACCACTTGAGGACCACAGTTTTACACCCCCCTAAAGACCAGGCTATTTTTCACTAAATACGCCACTGCAATTTTAAGGGCCGTACATGTCAGCACACAAGTGATTCTCCCCCCCCCCCCTTTTCTCCCCACCAACAGAGCTTTCTGTTAGTGGGCTCGGATCGCACCCCCAATGTTTATTTATTTTTTTTGCAAATATTTGTTTCTATATTTTTATGATAAAAATGTGCATTTTAAAAAAATTTATGTAGCCCTCCCTCCCCCCACCAGCCAATCAGCACGATCGGCTGTCATAGCCTATGACAGCGGATCACTGTGGTGCCTCCCAGGGGGACAGCCGTGTCACACGGCTGTCCCCAGTACAGCGCTGCCTTAGATCACAGCGATGTATGAGGTAATTACACGGCGGTTTCACCATCTAACAGTCTCCCAGCGGTAATCGTTGTTAGGGGACTGACGGAGCGGAGCTCTGCCATCCAAGAAGGGATGCGGATGCACGCACATCGGCGCACGCGAACTCCTGCAAACCACTTCCCATGGACCTTCCACCGATAGGTGTTAGACGGTCCTGGGGCTGGCACCGCGTGCACGCCCATCGCCTTGACGTGGTCGCCTAGTGGTTGAAGGAAACCTAAAGCCAAACAAAGAATGTTTAACTTACCTGGGGCTTCTATTGGCCCCCAGCAGCCACCCTGAGCCCGCGCCGGGACAAACTGGTCCCCCGCAGCCGCTAAGTTTCGATTTCTGCTGCGATTTCTGCTGCTGCGCCTGCACAGCTCTGGCTGCACGCGTCCTTGATTGTTTTACGCATGTGCAGTAGGAGATTTTCCGCACTGCGCACGTGCACTCAGGTTCCCAAAGACTCCAGAAGCTTCTGGCAGCAGCAGAGAGCAGTCTCCGACCAATCGCTAACGGGGAATCCAGAACTAAAGATGCCACCACCAGTGATTAATTGCAGAATAATAATGTATAAATGAATAATGTAAAAAATAAGCAGTTTTGTTCATTATGTGATTATTCACTACTAAAGTTCCTCTTTAAAGCGGGAGTGTCACCATAAAAATTTAATTTCAACAGCAACTGGTCTGAGTGTATTAAGTGATAAAGATGCTAATCTGCATTCAAAACTTTCAAAACTTTTTCTGCTGTTATGGTTTGGAGTTATTGCATACCTTAGGAGCACTGTCCCTTTAATAGTCAGTGCCAAACAGTTGCATGCTGGGGGGTTCTTTTTATCTATAATATATTCCTCCTCTTCCATTTATTTCAGTGCCTGTAACGAATGGGGAATTATCTCCGTGGTCAGCGCCCAAGATACGCGCTGACACTGCAGAAATCCTCCACAAGCGTGTAATTTGATAGAACCCAGCTTGGGTGCAATGCACCTGTAGAGGGAGATTCCCACCGGCAGATGGAGTTGTGGAGTGCAGATGAAGACAGCCTCTGCACGGCCACAAATGCCAGATGGTAATTGTGCGAGTTGAAGCAATGCAGGGGAAAGATAACCCTTAAAGAGAGAGCACAGAGACAGAATGTATGTGTGTCCACCAATCTAGTCGCCACCCAGCGACGGTGAACACACAACCATGGAAACGAAGTGGGAACGCAATCGAAAGTGTAGCGATTGCCAATAGTGACACAAGACCGAACTAGACTGAGCACAAGTGTAGAGAAAGAGCACAGAGACAGAATATATGTGTGTCCACCAATCCAGTCGCCACCCAGCGACGGTGAACACACAACAACGGAAACAAAGTGGAAACGCAATCGCAAGTGTAGCGATTGCCAACAGTGACACAAGACTGAATCAGACAGAGCACAAATGCAACAAGAAAGACACAGCACAAAACAACGATCAGAACAACAAGGAAAATAACAAATACTAGCTAAGCGCGAACACCGCACTCATTCGCAACAGCGAACGCGTTTAAGACATGATCACCGCACGTTAGGCGCCCAGTGATAAGCGTGCCACCCTAACTAACCAATGAAACACAAACATAAAATAGAGAACGCAAACGCTTGCTAAACGGTTACCTCACCGAGCCTACAGCAAGCGTTCGTATCAGACAAGACAGACAGATGGGACTACCAGTAGCAACCACTGCTCTGGCTAGCACCCCTAAGGCAGAATACAGAAGGAACCACCGCTGCTACCGCTAGAGCGGATGCGATCCAGACAGACAAACAGATGGGGCTACCAGTAGCAACCGCTGCTCTGGTTAGCACCCCTAAGGCAGAACACAGAAGGAAGCACAGCCACTACCACTAGGGCGAATGCAATCCAGACAGATGGAGCAGCCAGTAGCAACCGCTGCTCTGGCCTACACTCCCAGACAGACAGAACGATTTCCTGTCGACCGCCGCTGGCGACAAGACAATCGAGACAGAGAGACAGAACAAGGCAATACAGATAATACAACCTGACTGCACTAGAAGGGATGCCTAGTGCAGTCCCAAGGAATACTCTAAGATAATCATTAGCAACAATAGCAAGGCTGACACTCCAGGAGAGTTTAGCAGGAACAAACCATCATGACCAGCAAGGAATTCTGGGAGCAAAAGGTATTTATACTGCAAGCCATCAAAGGGGGCAGCTAGGCAATTTGCATGACAAGTATATGCAAATTCCTCACCAGCAGAGCAACTCTGAAAGGTGCAAAGCGAAGACAGGTCTCTTTTCCAGAGACCTGCAACACTCAGACCTAAAGAATGGACAAACAGCTGTCTGCCCATGCAGACAGCTGAGCAGATAATTACAGTGCATAGCTGCTTATCTGAAACATGATCCTCTGCTCACTTGTATTTACAAGCAAGGCTGAGGTGACTCGGCGATTGGAGGAGAAAAGAAAAAAAGTTAAGGCCAAAAATGACATCAGGATTTAGCCTCAAACTGTGGGCAAAAGACATGGCCCCCACCAGGAACAGAATTTTCTTCATTTACTATATAAAATTCACTGAAATCAAAACTGGACTGTACAATACATGTGTTATGTAAGTAGAGCAAGTATTTATCTACTTATATATGTGTTTTTTTTACCTGGCTTAGTGTGGCTAATCCTACGGCTTTAAAAGAGTCTGGTGGAGAGTTGTGTTGATAAAAATAAAAAGATGTAGAAAATAGCAAAGCACCATAGCAAGAAATGAAGTGTGGTGCTGAAGACAGCTCCGCAGAAGCAATAGAAATGGCACTAATGGTCAGGTCGATCAGATTAGTGTGCCAGTGTATGTTTTTGCAAAGTCATTGGGAGTGTCAAGTTTCCCGTTGAATCATTCGGTAACTTGTGTGCGCCGCACAGCGATTGTTGTACGCAGTGAATCTTTGATCACCTCGAATCACTTTGGACCCTAAGGTGCTTTTATCCCTTCTCTATTGGAAATTATTTTCATATTTCTTTCTTTAATATAGTGAAAATAAAAAAGTTAGACTCTGTATTATAAACCAAACAAACGGACAATGGGAGGCTAACGCCCAGCCAAGGAATAATCAATAAAATTGAAAATAAAATAAAAACATTTATTTAACCACTAATCTGCAACAACTTGGGAGGATTCATCATCTCTGAGCTGCAGATGAATAAATACTACTAACAATGCTGATGCCAAGACATGCTTATTAACCAGACTGAGGGCCACACCCAGATCAGGCAAACGATTCAACCAAACCCCATACAGGCAGACGCTCTAGGGGGCAATCAGCTGGCTGCAACAACAATCCCTGACTCCAATCATCATGAAAAAGCACAGGTACTTGTCACATGATTGCAAAGCATTTTCCAGCCATGGGGGCATACAGAAATGGATTACGATAAAATGGGGCCCTAAACAGCTGTTTTTGCCCACTACTGATGGGCACCTGGCATTTTTAGTAAGATTCAGTGGGGGCTAGCATCCAACAGAGGCCCCTAGACTCTCTCCAGGCCCTAGGCAACTGCCTAGAATTGCCTTGTGGATAATCAGGCTGTGGGGGAACTTACAACCCTTCTGTGTATTTCCCATGGTCCTAGCATTAGCGTAAACCTCCGCTATAAAATTTAAAGTAAAGAGCCAGAATCACACTTACCATGACTATCCCCTTTTTACCCTATGCAGCAATAGCCAACTTCTGCATTAAGCAGCAGGGAAGCACCATGGCAGCTTTGCAATCCAACATACTGTAGCTGACACTGCACTACTCTGTTCACCTCTCCTCTCTGAGGAAGGCTGGCTCATTGGCATAGGTAGGAGCAGAGTACCTCTCTGAGATAGGCTAGCTCATTGGCATAGGTAGGAGCAGAGTACCTATATGTGATAGGCTGGCTCAGTGGCACAGGTAGGTGCAAGGTTCCTCTCTGAGATAGGCTAGCTCAGTGGCACAGGTAGGAGCAGAGTACCTCTCTGTGATAGGCTGGCTCAGTGACACAGATAGAAGCAGAGTACCTCTCTGTGGTAGGCTGGCTCAGTGGCACAGGTAGGAGCAGAGTACCTCTCTGTGATAAGCTGGCTCAGTGGCACAGGTAGGAGCAGAGTACTTCTCTGTGATAGGCTGGCTCAGTGACACAGGTAGAAGCAGAGTACCTCTCTGTGGTAGACTGGCTCAGTGGCACAGGTAGGAGCAGAGTACCTCTCTGTGATAAGCTGGCTCAGTGGCACAGGTAAAAGCAGAGTACCTCTCTGTGATAGGCTGGCTCAGTGACACAGGTAGGAGCAGAGTACCTATCTGTGATAAGCTGGCTCAGTGGCACAGGTAAAAGCAGAGTACCTCTCTGTGATAGGCTGGCTCAGTGGCACAGGTATAAGCAGAGTACCTCTCTGTGATAGGCTGGTTCAGTGATACAGGTAGAAACCCCCTCAGGCCACACCTACTGGGCTGCTTTATAAGGAACCTCCCACTCATAAAGAACACAATCTCTTAGCAGTGTTTGCAAAAGTAGAAAACTGCCATGGCAATTTCTCAGAA